>NW_027017444.1:0-92096 GCF_036013445.1 Caloenas nicobarica | reverse complement strand
CTGTCGGGGCTCTGTCAGGCTCTGTCGGGCTCTGTCGGGCTCTGTCGGGCTCTGTCGGGCCCTGTCGGGCCCTGTCGGGCTCTACTGGGCTCTGTCGGGCTCTGTCAGGCTCTGTCGGGCTCTACTGGGCCCTGTCGGGCCCTGTCGGGCCCTGTCGGGCTCTGTCGGGCTCTGTCGGGCTCTACTGGGCTCTGTCGGGCTCTGTCAGGCTCTGTCGGGCTCTACTGGGCCCTGTCGGGCTCTGTCGGGCCCTGTCGGGCTCTGTCGGGCTCTGTCAGGGATCTGTCGGGCTCTACTGGGCTCTGTCGGGCTCTGTCGGGCTCTGTCGGGCTCTGTCGGGCTCTACTGGGCCCTGTCGGGCTCTGTCGGGCCCTGTCGGGTTCTGTCGGGCTCTGTCGGGCTCTGTCGGGCTCTACTGGGCCCTGTCGGGCTCTGTCGGGCTCTGTCGGGCCCTGTCGGGCCCTGTCGGGCTCTGTCGGGCTCTGTCGGGCCCTGTCGGGCCCTGTCGGGCTCTACTGGGCCCTGTCGGGCCCTGTCGGGCCCTGTCGGGCCCTGTCGGGCTCTGTCGGGCCCTGTCGGGCCCTGTCGGGCTCTACTGGGCCCTGTCGGGCCATGTCGGGCTCTGTCGGGCTCTGTCGGGCCCTGTCGGGCTCTGTCGGGCTCTACTGGGCCCTGTCGGGCCCTGTCGGGCCCTGTCGGGCTCTGTCGGGCCCTGTCGGGCTCTGTCGGGCTCTGTCGGGCTCTGTTGGGCCCTGTCGGGCTCTGTCGGGCTCTACTGGGCTCTGTCGGGCCCTGTCGGGCCCTGTCGGGCTCTGTCGGGCTCTGTCAGGCTCTGTCGGGCTCTACTGGTCCCTGTCGGGCCCTGTCGGGCTCTGTCGGGCTCTGTCGGGCTCTGTCGGGCCCTGTCGGGCCCTGTCGGGCTCTGTCGGGCTCTGTCGGGCTCTGTCGAGCCCTGTCGGGCCCTGTCGGGCCCTGTCGGGCCCTGTCGGGCTCTGTCGGGCTCTGTCGGGCTCTGTCGGGCTCTGTCGGGCTCTACTGGGCCCTGTCGGGCCTGTCGGGCCTGTCGGGCTCTGTCGGGCTCTGTCGGGCTCTACTGGGCTCTACTGGGCTCTGTCGGGCTCTGTCGGGCTCTACTGTGCCCTGTCGGGCCCTGTCGGGCTCTGTCGGGCTCTACTGGGCTCTGTCGGGCTCTGTCGGGCCCTGTCGGGCCTGTCGGGCCCTGTCGGGCTCTGTCGGGCTCTGTCGGGCTCTACTGGGCTCTGTCGGGCCCTGTCGGGCCCTGTCGGGCCCTGTCGGCTCTGTCGGGTTCTGTCGGGCTCTGTCGGGCTCTACTGGGCCCTGTCGGGCTCTGTCGGGCTCTGTCGGGCCCTGTCGGGCCCTGTCGGGCTCTGTCGGGCTCTGTCGGGCTCTGTCGGGCCCTGTCAGGCTCTACTGGGCCCTGTCGGGCTCTGTCGGGCTCTGTCGGGCTCTGTCGGGCTCTGTCGGGCTCTGTCGGGCTCTACTGGGCCCTGTCGGGTTCTGTCGGGCTCTGTCGGGCTCTGTCGGGCTCTACTGGGCCCTGTCAATCCCTGTCGGGCCCTGTCGGGCCCTGTCGGGCTCTGTCGGGCTCTGTCGGGCCCTGTCGGGCCCTGTCGGGCTCTGTCGGGCTCTGTCGGGCTCTGTCGGGCTCACTGGGCCCTGTCGGGCTCTGTCGGGCCCTGTCGGGTTCTGTCGGGCTCTGTCGGGCTCTGTCGGCTCTACTGGGCCCTGTCGGGCTCTGTCGGGCTCTGTCGGGCCCTGTCGGGCCCTGTCGGGCTCTGTCGGGCTCTGTCGGGCCCTGTCGGGCCCTGTCGGGCTCTACTGGGCCCTGTCGGGCCCTGTCGGGCCCTGTCGGGCCCTGTCGGGCTCTGTCGGGCCCTGTCGGGCCCTGTCGGGCTCTACTGGGCCCTGTCGGGCCCTGTCGGGCTCTGTCGGGCTCTGTCGGGCCCTGTCGGGCTCTGTCGGGCTCTACTGGGCCCTGTCGGGCCTGTCGGGCTCTGTCGGGCTCTGTCGGGCTCTGTCGGGCCCTGTCGGGCTCTGTCGGGCTCTACTGGGCTCTGTCGGGCCCTGTCGGGCCCTGTCGGGCTCTGTCGGGCTCTGTCAGGCTCTGTCGGGCTCTACTGGTCCCTGTCGGGCCCTGTCGGGCTCTGTCGGGCTCTGTCGGGCTCTGTCGGGCCCTGTCGGGCCCTGTCGGGCTCTGTCGGGCTCTGTCGGGCTCTGTCGAGCCCTGTCGGGCCCTGTCGGGCCCTGTCGGGCCCTGTCGGGCTCTGTCGGGCTCTGTCGGGCTCTGTCGGGCTCTGTCGGGCTCTACTGGGCCCTGTCGGGCCCTGTCGGGCCCTGTCGGGCTCTGTCGGGCTCTGTCGGGCTCTACTGGGCTCTACTGGGCTCTGTCGGGCTCTGTCGGGCTCTACTGTGCCCTGTCGGGCCCTGTCGGGCTCTGTCGGGCTCTACTGGGCTCTGTCGGGCTCTGTCGGGCCCTGTCGGGCCCTGTCGGGCCCTGTCGGGCTCTGTCGGGCTCTGTCGGGCTCTACTGGGCTCTGTCGGGCCCTGTCGGGCCCTGTCGGGCCCTGTCGGGCTCTGTCGGGTTCTGTCGGGCTCTGTCGGGCTCTACTGGGCCCTGTCGGGCTCTGTCGGGCTCTGTCGGGCCCTGTTCGGGCCCTGTCGGGCTCTGTCGGGCTCTGTCGGGCTCTGTCGGGCCCTGTCAGGCTCTACTGGGCCCTGTCGGGCTCTGTCGGGCTCTGTCGGGCTCTGTCGGGCTCTGTCGGGCTCTGTCGGGCTCTACTGGGCCCTGTCGGGTTCTGTCGGGCTCTGTCGGGCTCTGTCGGGCTCTACTGGGCCCTGTCAATCCCTGTCGGGCCCTGTCGGGCCCTGTCGGGCTCTGTCGGGCTCTGTCGGGCCCTGTCGGGCCTGTCGGGCCCTGTCGGGCTCTGTCGGGCTCTGTCGGGCTCTCTCGGGCTCTACTGGGCCCTGTCGGGCCCTGTCGGGCCCTGTCGGGCCCTGTCGGGCTCTGTCGGGCTCTACTGGGCCCTGTCGGGCCCTGTCGGGCCCTGTCGGGCTCTGTCGGGCTCTGTCGGGCTCTACTGGGCTCTGTCGGGCCCTGTCGGGCTCTGTCGGGCCCTGTCGGGCCCTGTCGGGCTCTGTCGGGCTCTGTCGGGCTCTGTCGGGCTCTACTGGGCTCTACTGGGCTCTGTCGGGCTCTGTCGGGCTCTACTGGGCCCTGTCGGGCCCTGTCGGGCCCTGTCGGGCCCTGTCGGGCTCTGTCGGGCTCTACTGGGCTCTGTCGGGCCCTGTCGGGCCCTGTCGGGCCCTGTCGGGCTCTGTCGGGCTCTGTCGGGCCCTGTCGGGCCCTGTCGGGCTCTGTCGGGCTCTACTGGGCTCTGTCGGGCCCTGTCGGGCTCTGTCGGGCCCTGTCGGGCCCTGTCGGCCCTGTCGGGCTCTGTCGGGCTCTGTCGGGCCCTGTCGGGCCCTGTCGGGCTCTGTCGGGCTCTACTGGGCCCTGTCGGGCCCTGTCGGGCTCTGTCGGCCTCTGTCGGGCTCTGTCGGGCCCTGTCGGGCCCTGTCGGGCTCTGTCGGGCTCTACTGGGCCCTGTCGGGCCTGTCGGGCTCTGTCGGGCCGTGTCGGGCCCTGTCGGGCTCTGTCGGGCTCTGTCGGGCTCTGTTGGGCTCTGCTGGGTCCTGTCGGGCTCTGTCGGACTCTGTCGGGCCCTGTCGGGCCCTGTCGGGCTCTGTCGGGCTCTACTGGGCTAAACTGGGCTCTGTCGGGCTCTGTCGGGCTCTGTCGGGCCCTGTCGGGCCCTGTTGGGCTCTGTCGGGCTCTACTGGGCCCTGTCGGGCCCTGTCGGGCTCTGTCGGGCTCTGTCGGGCTCTGTCGGGCTCTACTGGGCCCTGTCGGGCTCTGTCGGGCTCTGTCGGGGGGCTCTGTCGGGCTCTGTCGGGCTCTACTGGGCCCTGTCGGGCTCTGTCGGGCTCTGTCGGGCCTGTCGGGCTCTGTCAGGCTCTGTCGGGCTCTGTCGGGCTCTGTCAGGCTCTACTGGGCCCTGTCGGGCCCTGTCGGCCCTGTCGGGCTCTATTGGGCTCTACTGGGCTCTGTCGGGCTCTACTGGGCCCTGTCGGGCCATGTCGGGCTCTGTCGGCTCTGTCGGGCTCTGTCGGGCTCTGTCGGGCTCTACTGGGCTCTACTGGGCTCTGTCGGGCTCTGTCGGGCTCTACTGTGCCCTGTCGGGCCCTGTCGGGCTCTACTGGGCTCTGTCGGGCTCTACTGGGCCCTGTCGGGCTCTACTGGGCCCTGCCGGGCCCTGTCGGGCTCTGTCGGGCTCTGTCGGGCCCTGTCGGGCCCTGTCGGGCCCTGTCGGTCTCTACTGGGCTCTGTCGGGCTCTGTCGGGCCCTGTCGGGCTCTGTCGGGCCCTGTCGGGCCCTGTCGTGCTCTGTCGGGCCCTGACGGGCCCTGTCGGGCTCTGTCGGGCTCTGTCGGGCTCTACTGGGCCTGTCGGGTTCTGTCGGGCCCTGTCGGGCTCTGTCGGGCCCTGTCGGGCCCTGTCGGGCCCTGTCGGGCTCTGTCGGGCTCTGTCGGGCTCTACTGGGCCCTGTCGGGCCCTGTCGGGCTCTGTCGGGCTCTGTCGGGCTCTGTCGGGCTCTGTCGGGCTCTACTGGGCCCTGTCGGGCCCTGTCGGGCCCTGTCGGGCTCTGTCGGGCTCTGTCGGGCTCTGTCGGGCTCTACTGGGCCCTGTCGGGTTCTGTCGGGCTCTGTCGGGCTCTGTCGGGCTCTACTGGGCCCTGTCGGGCCCTGTCGGGCTCTGTCGGGCCCTGTCGGGCC
The DNA here is from genome assembly GCF_036013445.1 of Caloenas nicobarica. Lineage (NCBI taxonomy): Eukaryota > Metazoa > Chordata > Aves > Columbiformes > Columbidae > Caloenas > Caloenas nicobarica. The sequence continues at coordinate 87,264 of NW_027017444.1, read as the reverse complement.
CTGTCGGGCTCTGTCGGGCTCTGTCGGGCTCTGTCGGGCTCTACTGGGCCCTGTCGGGCCCTGTCGGGCTCTGTCGGGCTCTGTCGGGCTCTGTCGGGCTCTACTAGGCTCTGTCGGGCCTGTCGGGCCCTGTCGGGCCCTGTCGGGTCCTGTCGGGCTCTGTCAGGCTCTGTCGGGCTCTGTCGGCTCTGTCGGGCTCAACTGGTCTCTGTCGGGCTCTGTCGGGCTCTGTCGGGCTCTGTCGGGCTCTGTCGGGCTCTGCTGGGTCCTGTCGGGCCCTGTCGGGCTCTGTCGGGCTCTGTCGGGCCCTGTCGGGCTCTGTCGGGCTCTGTCGGGCTCTACTGGGCTCTACTGGGCTCTGTCGGGCTCTACTGTGCCCTGTCGGGCCCTGTCGGGCCCTGTCGGGCTCTGTCGGGCTCTACTGGGCTCTGTCGGGCTCTGTCGGGCTCTGTCGGGCTCTACTGGGCCCTGTCGGGCCCTGTCGGGCTCTGTCGGGCCCTGTCGGGCCCTACTGGGCCCTGTCGGGCCCTGTCGGGCCCTGTCGGGCCCTGTCGGGCTCTGTCTGGCTCTGTAGGGCCCTGTCGGGCTCTGTCGGGCTCTATTGGGCCCTGTCGGGCCCTGTCGGGCCCTGTCGGCGCTGTCGGGCCCTGTCGGGCCCTGTCGGGCTCTGTCGGGCTCTGTCGGGCTCTACTGGGCCCTGTCCGGGCTCTGTCGGGCTCTGTCGGGCCCTGTCGGGCCCTGTCGGGCTCTACTGGGCTCTGTCGGGCCCTGTCGGGCCCTGTCGGGCCCTGTCGGGCTCTGTCGGGCTCTGTCAGGCTCTGTCGGGCTCTACTGGGCCCTGTCGGGCTCTGTCGGGCTCTGTTGGGCTCTGTCGGGCTCTGTCGGGCCCTGTCGGGCCATGTCGGGCCCTGTCGGGCTCTGTCGAGCCCTGTCGGGCCCTGTCGGGCCCTGTCGGGCCCTGTCGGGCTCTGTCGGGCTCTGTCGGGCTCTGTTGGGCTCTGTCGGGCTCTGTCGGGCTCTACTGGGCCCTGTCGGGCCCTATCGGGCCCTGTCGGGCTCTGTCGGGCTCTGTCGGGCTCTGTCGGGCTCTACTGGGCTCTACTGGGCTCTGTCGGGCTCTACTGGGCTCTGTCGGGCCCTGTCGGGCTCTGTCGGGCTCTGTCGGTCTCTGTCGGGCTCAACTGGTCTCTGTCGGGCCCTGTCGGGCCCTGTCGGGCTCTGTCGGGCTCTACTGGGCCCTGTCGGGCTCTTTCAGGCTCTGTCGGGCTCTGTCGGGCTCTGTCGGGCTCTGTCGGGCCCTGTCGGGCCCTGTCGGGCTCTACTGGGCTCTGTCGGGCTCTGTCAGGCTCTGTCGGGCTCTACTGGGCCCTGTCGGGCCCTGTCGGGCCCTGTCGGGCTCTGTCGGGCTCTGTCGGGCTCTACTGGGCTCTGTCGGGCTCTGTCAGGCTCTGTCGGGCTCTACTGGGCCCTGTTGGGCTCTGTCGGGCCCTGTCGGGCTCTGTCGGGCTCTGTCGGGCTCTGTCGGGCTCTACTGGCTCTGTCGGGCTCTGTCGGGCTCTGTCGGGCTCTGTCGGGCTCTGTCGGGCTCTACTGGGCCCTGTCGGGCTCTGTCGGGCCCTGTCGGGTTCTGTCGGGCTCTGTCGGGGCTCTGTCGGGCTCTACTGGGCCCTGTCGGGCTCTGTCGGGCCCTGTCGGGCCCTGTCGGGCTCTGTCGGGCCTCTGTCGGGCCCTGTCGGGCCCTGTCGGGCTCTACTGGGCCCTGTCGGGCCCTGTCGGGCCCTGTCGGGCCCTGTCGGGCTCTGTCGGGCCCTGTCGGGCCCTGTCGGTCTCTACTGGGCCCTGTCGGGCCCTGTCGGGCTCTGTCGGGCTCTGTCGGGCCCTGTCGGGCTCTGTCGGGCTCTACTGGGCCCTGTCGGGCCCTGTCGGGCCCTGTCGGGCTCTGTCGGGCCCTGTCGGGCTCTGTCGGGCTCTGTCGGGCTCTGTCGGGCCCTGTCGGGCTCTGTCGGGCTCTACTGGGCTCTGTCGGGCCCTGTCGGGCCCTGTCGGGCTCTGTCGGGCTCTGTCAGGCTCTGTCGGGCTCTACTGGTCCCTGTCGGGCCCTGTCGGGCTCTGTCGGGCTCTGTCGGGCTCTGTCGGGCCCTGTCGGGCCCTGTCGGGCTCTGTCGGGCTCTGTCGGGCTCTGTCGAGCCCTGTCGGGCCCTGTCGGGCCCTGTCGGGCCCTGTCGGGCTCTGTCGGGCTCTGTCGGGCTCTGTCGGGCTCTGTCGGGCTCTACTGGGCCCTGTCGGGCCCTGTCGGGCCCTGTCGGGCTCTGTCGGGCTCTGTCGGGCTCTACTGGGCTCTACTGGGCTCTGTCGGGCTCTGTCGGGCTCTACTGTGCCCTGTCGGGCCCTGTCGGGCTCTGTCGGGCTCTACTGGGCTCTGTCGGGCTCTGTCGGGCCCTGTCAGGCCTGTCGGGCCCTGTCGGGCTCTGTCGGGCTCTGTCGGGCTCTACTGGGCTCTGTCGGGCCCTGTCGGGCCCTGTCGGGCCCTGTCGGGCTCTGTCGGGTTCTGTCGGGCTCTGTCGGGCTCTACTGGGCCCTGTCGGGCTCTGTCGGGCTCTGTCGGGCCCTGTCGGGCCCTGTCGGGCTCTGTCGGGCTCTGTCGGGCTCTGTCGGGCCCTGTCAGGCTCTACTGGGCCCTGTCGGGCTCTGTCGGGCTCTGTCGGGCTCTGTCGGGCTCTGTCGGGCTCTGTCGGGCTCTACTGGGCCCTGTCGGGTTCTGTCGGGCTCTGTCGGGCTCTGTCGGGCTCTACTGGGCCCTGTCAATCCCTGTCGGGCTCTGTCGGGCTCTGTCGGGCCCTGTCGGGCCCTGTCGGGCCCTGTCGGGCTCTGTCGGGCTCTGTCGGGCTCTGTCGGGCTCTCTCGGGCTCTACTGGGCCCTGTCGGGCCCTGTCGGGCCCTGTCGGGCTCTGTCGGGTTCTGTCGGGCTCTGTCGGGCTCTACTGGGCCCTGTCGGGCTCTGTCGGGCTCTGTCGGGCCCTGTCGGGCCCTGTCGGGCTCTGTCGGGCTCTGTCGGGCTCTGTCGGGCCCTGTCAGGCTCTACTGGGCCCTGTCGGGCTCTGTCGGGCTCTGTCGGGCTCTGTCGGGCTCTGTCGGGCTCTGTCGGGCTCTACTGGGCCCTGTCGGGCCCTGTCGGGCCCTGTCGGGCTCTGTCGGGCTCTGTCGGGCTCTTTCGGGCTCTACTGGGCCCTGTCGGGCCCTGTCGGGCCCTGTCGGGCTCTGTCGGGCTCTGTCGGGCTCTACTGGGCCCTGTCGGGCCCTGTCGGGCTCTGTCGGGCCCTGTCGGGCCCTGTCGGGCCCTGTCGGGCCCTGTCGGGCTCTGTCGGGCTCTACTGGGCTCTGTCGGGCCCTGTCGGGCCCTGTCGGGCCCTGTCGGGCTCTGTCGGGCTCTGTCGGGCTCTGTCGGGCTCTACTGGGCCCTGTCGGGCCCTGTCGGGCTCTGTCGGCCTCTGTCGGGCTCTGTCGGGCCCTGTCGGGCCCTGTCGGGCTCTGTCGGGCTCTACTGGGCCCTGTCGGGCCCTGTCGGGCTCTGTCGGGCCGTGTCGGGCCCTGTCGGGCTCTGTCGGGCTCTGTCGGGCTCTGTTGGGCTCTGCTGGGTCCTGTCGGGCTCTGTCGGACTCTGTCGGGCCCTGTCGGGCCCTGTCGGGCTCTGTCGGGCTCTACTGGGCTAAACTGGGCTCTGTCGGGCTCTGTCGGGCTCTGTCGGGCCCTGTCGGGCCCTGTTGGGCTCTGTCGGGCTCTACTGGGCCCTGTCGGGCCCTGTCGGGCTCTGTCGGGCTCTGTCGGGCTCTGTCGGGCTCTACTGGGCCCTGTCGGGCTCTGTCGGGCTCTGTCGGGCTCTGTCGGGCTCTGTCGGGCTCTGTCGGGCTCTACTGGGCCCTGTCGGGCTCTGTCGGGCTCTGTCGGGCCCTGTCGGGCTCTGTCAGGCTCTGTCGGGCTCTGTCGGGCTCTGTCAGGCTCTACTGGGCCCTGTCGGGCCCTGTCGGGCCCTGTCGGGCTCTATTGGGCTCTACTGGGCTCTGTCGGGCTCTACTGGGCCCTGTCGGGCCCTGTCGGGCTCTGTCGGGCTCTGTCGGGCTCTGTCGGGCTCTGTCGGGCTCTGTCGGGCTCTACTGGGCTCTACTGGGCTCTGTCGGGCTCTGTCGGGCTCTACTGTGCCCTGTCGGGCCCTGTCGGGCTCTACTGGGCTCTGTCGGGCTCTACTGGGCCCTGTCGGGCTCTACTGGGCCCTGCCGGGCCCTGTCGGGCTCTGTCGGGCTCTGTCGGGCTCTGTCGGGCCCTGTCGGGCCCTGTCGGTCTCTACTGGGCTCTGTCGGGCTCTGTCGGGCCCTGTCGGGCTCTGTCGGGCCCTGTCGGGCCCTGTCGTGCTCTGTCGGGCCCTGACGGGCCCTGTCGGGCTCTGTCGGGCTCTGTCGGGCTCTACTGGGCCCTGTCGGGTTCTGTCGGGCCCTGTCGGGCTCTGTCGGGCCCTGTCGGGCCCTGTCGGGCCCTGTCGGGCTCTGTCGGGCTCTGTCGGGCTCTACTGGGCCCTGTCGGGCCCTGTCGGGCTCTGTCGGGCTCTGTCGGGCTCTGTCGGGCTCTGTCGGGCTCTGTCGGGCTCTACTGGGCCCTGTCGGGCCCTGTCGGGCCCTGTCGGGCTCTGTCGGGCTCTGTCGGGCTCTGTCGGGCTCTACTGGGCCCTGTCGGGTTCTGTCGGGCTCTGTCGGGCTCTGTCGGGCTCTACTGGGCCCTGTCGGGCCCTGTCGGGCTCTGTCGGGCCCTGTCGGGCCCTGTCGGGCCCTGTCGGGCTCTGTCGGGCTCTGTCGGGCTCTGTCGGGCTCTACTGGGCCCTGTCGGGCCCTGTCGGGCTCTGTCGGGCTCTGTCGGGCTCTGTCGGGCTCTACTAGGCTCTGTCGGGCTCTGTCGGGCCCTGTCGGGCCCTGTCGGGCCCTGTCGGGCTCTGTCAGGCTCTGTCGGGCTCTGTCGGGCTCTGTCGGGCTCAACTGGTCTCTGTCGGGCTCTGTCGGGCTCTGTCGGGCTCTGTCGGGCTCTGTCGGGCTCTGCTGGGTCATGTCGGGCCCTGTCGGGCTCTGTCGGGCTCTGTCGGGCCCTGTCGGGCTCTGTCGGGCTCTGTCGGGCTCTACTGGGCTCTACTGGGCTCTGTCGGGCTCTACTGTGCCCTGTCGGGCCCTGTCGGGCCCTATCGGGCTCTGTCGGGCTCTACTGGGCTCTGTCGGGCTCTGTCGGGCTCTGTCGGGCTCTACTGGGCCCTGTCGGGCCCTGTCGGGCTCTGTCGGGCCCTGTCGGGCCCTACTGGGCCCTGTCGGGCCCTGTCGGGCCCTGTCGGGCCCTGTCGGGCTCTGTCGGGCTCTGTAGGGCCCTGTCGGGCTCTGTCGGGCTCTATTGGGCCCTGTCGGGCCCTGTCGGGCCCTGTCGGGCTCTGTCGGGCCCTGTCGGGCCCTGTCGGGCTCTGTCGGGCTCTGTCGGGCTCTACTGGGCCCTGTCGGGCTCTGTCGGGCTCTGTCGGGCCCTGTCGGGCCCTGTCGGGCTCTACTGGGCTCTGTCGGGCCCTGTCGGGCCCTGTCGGGCCCTGTCGGGCTCTGTCGGGCTCTGTCAGGCTCTGTCGGGCTCTACTGGGCCCTGTCGGGCTCTGTCGGGCTCTGTTGGGCTCTGTCGGGCTCTGTCGGGCCCTGTCGGGCCATGTCGGGCCCTGTCGGGCTCTGTCGAGCCCTGTCGGGCCCTGTCGGGCCCTGTCGGGCCCTGTCGGGCTCTGTCGGGCTCTGTCGGGCTCTGTTGGGCTCTGTCGGGCTCTGTCGGGCTCTACTGGGCCCTGTCGGGCCCTATCGGGCCCTGTCGGGCTCTGTCGGGCTCTGTCGGGCTCTGTCGGGCTCTACTGGGCTCTACTGGGCTCTGTCGGGCTCTACTGGGCTCTGTCGGGCCCTGTCGGGCTCTGTCGGGCTCTGTCGGTCTCTGTCGGGCTCAACTGGTCTCTGTCGGGCCCTGTCGGGCCCTGTCGGGCTCTGTCGGGCTCTACTGGGCCCTGTCGGGCTCTGTCAGGCTCTGTCGGGCTCTGTCGGGCTCTGTCGGGCTCTGTCGGGCCCTGTCGGGCCCTGTCGGGCTCTACTGGGCTCTGTCGGGCTCTGTCAGGCTCTGTCGGGCTCTACTGGGCCCTGTCGGGCCCTGTCGGGCCCTGTCGGGCTCTGTCGGGCTCTGTCGGGCTCTACTGGGCTCTGTCGGGCTCTGTCAGGCTCTGTCGGGCTCTACTGGGCCCTGTTGGGCTCTGTCGGGCCCTGTCGGGCTCTGTCGGGCTCTGTCGGGCTCTGTCGGGCTCTACTGGGCTCTGTCGGGCTCTGTCGGGCTCTGTCGGGCTCTGTCGGGCTCTACTGGGCCCTGTCGGGCTCTGTCGGGCCCTGTCGGGTTCTGTCGGGCTCTGTCGGGCTCTGTCGGGCTCTACTGGGCCCTGTCGGGCTCTGTCGGGCTCTGTCGGGCCCTGTCGGGCCCTGTCGGGCTCTGTCGGGCTCTGTCGGGCCCTGTCGGGCCCTGTCGGGCTCTACTGGGCCCTGTCGGGCCCTGTCGGGCCCTGTCGGGCCCTGTCGGGCTCTGTCGGGCCCTGTCGGGCCCTGTCGGGCTCTACTGGGCCCTGTCGGGCCCTGTCGGACTCTGTCGGGCTCTGTCGGGCCCTGTCGGGCTCTGTCGGGCTCTACTGGGCCCTGTCGGGCCCTGTCGGGCCCTGTCGGGCTCTGTCGGGCCCTGTCGGGCTCTGTCGGGCTCTGTCGGGCTCTGTCGGGCCCTGTCGGGCTCTGTCGGGCTCTACTGGGCTCTGTCGGGCCCTGTCGGGCCCTGTCGGGCTCTGTCGGGCTCTGTCAGGCTCTGTCGGGCTCTACTGGTCCCTGTCGGGCCCTGTCGGGCTCTGTCGGGCTCTGTCGGGCTCTGTCGGGCCCTGTCGGGCCCTGTCGGGCTCTGTCGGGCTCTGTCGGGCTCTGTCGAGCCCTGTCGGGCCCTGTCGGGCCCTGTCGGGCCCTGTCGGGCTCTGTCGGGCTCTGTCGGGCTCTGTCGGGCTCTGTCGGGCTCTACTGGGCCCTGTCGGGCCCTGTCGGGCCCTGTCGGGCTCTGTCGGGCTCTGTCGGGCTCTACTGGGCTCTACTGGGCTCTGTCGGGCTCTGTCGGGCTCTACTGTGCCCTGTCGGGCCCTGTCGGGCTCTGTCGGGCTCTACTGGGCTCTGTCGGGCCCTGTCGGGCCCTGTCGGGCTCTGTCGGGCTCTGTCGGGCTCTACTGGGCTCTGTCGGGCCCTGTCGGGCCCTGTCGGGCCCTGTCGGGCTCTGTCGGGTTCTGTCGGGCTCTGTCGGGCTCTACTGGGCCCTGTCGGGCTCTGTCGGGCTCTGTCGGGCCCTGTCGGGCCCTGTCGGGCTCTGTCGGGCTCTGTCGGGCTCTGTCGGGCCCTGTCAGGCTCTACTGGGCCCTGTCGGGCTCTGTCGGGCTCTGTCGGGCTCTGTCGGGCTCTGTCGGGCTCTGTCGGGCTCTACTGGGCCCTGTCGGGTTCTGTCGGGCTCTGTCGGGCTCTGTCGGGCTCTACTGGGCCCTGTCAATCCCTGTCGGGCCCTGTCGGGCTCTGTCGGGCTCTGTCGGGCCCTGTCGGGCCCTGTCGGGCTCTGTCGGGCTCTGTCGGGCTCTGTCGGGCTCTACTGGGCCCTGTCGGGCTCTGTCGGGCCCTGTCGGGTTCTGTCGGGCTCTGTCGGGCTCTGTCGGGCTCTACTGGGCCCTGTCGGGCTCTGTCGGGCTCTGTCGGGCCCTGTCGGGCCCTGTCGGGCTCTGTCGGGCTCTGTCGGGCCCTGTCGGGCCCTGTCGGGCTCTACTGGGCCCTGTCGGGCCCTGTCGGGCCCTGTCGGGCCCTGTCGGGCTCTGTCGGGCCCTGTCGGGCCCTGTCGGGCTCTACTGGGCCCTGTCGGGCCCTGTCGGGCTCTGTCGGGCTCTGTCGGGCCCTGTCGGGCTCTGTCGGGCTCTACTGGGCCCTGTCGGGCCCTGTCGGGCCCTGTCGGGCTCTGTCGGGCCCTGTCGGGCTCTGTCGGGCTCTGTCGGGCTCTGTCGGGCCCTGTCGGGCTCTGTCGGGCTCTACTGGGCTCTGTCGGGCCCTGTCGGGCCCTGTCGGGCTCTGTCGGGCTCTGTCAGGCTCTGTCGGGCTCTACTGGTCCCTGTCGGGCCCTGTCGGGCTCTGTCGGGCTCTGTCGGGCTCTGTCGGGCCCTGTCGGGCCCTGTCGGGCTCTGTCGGGCTCTGTCGGGCTCTGTCGAGCCCTGTCGGGCCCTGTCGGGCCCTGTCGGGCCCTGTCGGGCTCTGTCGGGCTCTGTCGGGCTCTGTCGGGCTCTACTGGGCCCTGTCGGGCCCTGTCGGGCCCTGTCGGGCTCTGTCGGGCTCTGTCGGGCTCTACTGGGCTCTACTGGGCTCTGTCGGGCTCTGTCGGGCTCTACTGTGCCCTGTCGGGCCCTGTCGGGCTCTGTCGGGCTCTACTGGGCTCTGTCGGGCTCTGTCGGGCCCTGTCGGGCCCTGTCGGGCCCTGTCGGGCTCTGTCGGGCTCTGTCGGGCTCTACTGGGCTCTGTCGGGCCCTGTCGGGCCCTGTCGGGCCCTGTCGGGCTCTGTCGGGTTCTGTCGGGCTCTGTCGGGCTCTACTGGGCCCTGTCGGGCTCTGTCGGGCTCTGTCGGGCCCTGTCGGGCCCTGTCGGGCTCTGTCGGGCTCTGTCGGGCTCTGTCGGGCCCTGTCAGGCTCTACTGGGCCCTGTCGGGCTCTGTCGGGCTCTGTCGGGCTCTGTCGGGCTCTGTCGGGCTCTGTCGGGCTCTACTGGGCCCTGTCGGGTTCTGTCGGGCTCTGTCGGGCTCTGTCGGGCTCTACTGGGCCCTGTCAATCCCTGTCGGGCCCTGTCGGGCCCTGTCGGGCTCTGTCGGGCTCTGTCGGGCCCTGTCGGGCCCTGTCGGGCCCTGTCGGGCTCTGTCGGGCTCTGTCGGGCTCTGTCGGGCTCTCTCGGGCTCTACTGGGCCCTGTCGGGCCCTGTCGGGCCCTGTCGGGCCCTGTCGGGCTCTGTCGGGCTCTACTGGGCCCTGTCGGGCCCTGTCGGGCCCTGTCGGGCTCTGTCGGGCTCTGTCGGGCTCTACTGGGCTCTGTCGGGCCCTGTCGGGCTCTGTCGGGCCCTGTCGGGCCCTGTCGGGCTCTGTCGGGCTCTGTCGGGCTCTGTCGGGCTCTACTGGGCTCTACTGGGCTCTGTCGGGCTCTGTCGGGCTCTACTGGGCCCTGTCGGGCCCTGTCGGGCTCTGTCGGGCTCTACTGGGCTCTGTCGGGCCCTGTCGGGCCCTGTCGGGCCCTGTCGGGCTCTGTCGGGCTCTGTCGGGCTCTGTCGGGCTCTACTGGGCCCTGTCGGGCCCTGTCGGGCTCTGTCGGCCTCTGTCGGGCTCTGTCGGGCCCTGTCGGGCCCTGTCGGGCTCTGTCGGGCTCTACTGGGCCCTGTCGGGCCCTGTCGGGCTCTGTCGGGCCGTGTCGGGCCCTGTCGGGCTCTGTCGGGCTCTGTCGGGCTCTGTTGGGCTCTGCTGGGTCCTGTCGGGCTCTGTCGGACTCTGTCGGGCCCTGTCGGGCCCTGTCGGGCTCTGTCGGGCTCTACTGGGCTAAACTGGGCTCTGTCGGGCTCTGTCGGGCTCTGTCGGGCCCTGTCGGGCCCTGTTGGGCTCTGTCGGGCTCTACTGGGCCCTGTCGGGCCCTGTCGGGCTCTGTCGGGCTCTGTCGGGCTCTGTCGGGCTCTACTGGGCCCTGTCGGGCTCTGTCGGGCTCTGTCGGGCTCTGTCGGGCTATGTCGGGCTCTACTGGGCCCTGTCGGGCTCTGTCGGGCTCTGTCGGGCCCTGTCGGGCTCTGTCAGGCTCTGACGGGCTCTGTCGGGCTCTGTCAGGCTCTACTGGGCCCTGTCGGGCCCTGTCGGGCCCTGTCGGGCTCTATTGGGCTCTACTGGGCTCTGTCGGGCTCTACTGGGCCCTGTCGGGCCCTGTCGGGCTCTGTCGGGCTCTGTCGGGCTCTGTCGGGCTCTGTCGGGCTCTACTGGGCTCTACTGGGCTCTGTCGGGCTCTGTCGGGCTCTACTGTGCCCTGTCGGGCCCTGTCGGGCTCTACTGGGCTCTGTCGGGCTCTACTGGGCCCTGTCGGGCTCTACTGGGCCCTGCCGGGCCCTGTCGGGCTCTGTCGGGCTCTGTCGGGCCCTGTCGGGCCCTGTCGGGCCCTGTCGGTCTCTACTGGGCTCTGTCGGGCTCTGTCGGGCCCTGTCGGGCTCTGTCGGGCCCTGTCGGGCCCTGTCGTGCTCTGTCGGGCCCTGACGGGCCCTGTCGGGCTCTGTCGGGCTCTGTCGGGCTCTACTGGGCCCTGTCGGGTTCTGTCGGGCCCTGTCGGGCTCTGTCGGGCCCTGTCGGGCCCTGTCGGGCCCTGTCGGGCTCTGTCGGGCTCTGTCGGGCTCTACTGGGCCCTGTCGGGCCCTGTCGGGCTCTGTCGGGCTCTGTCGGGCTCTGTCGGGCTCTGTCGGGCTCTGTCGGGCTCTACTGGGCCCTGTCGGGCCCTGTCGGGCCCTGTCGGGCTCTGTCGGGCTCTGTCGGGCTCTGTCGGGCTCTACTGGGCCCTGTCGGGTTCTGTCGGGCTCTGTCGGGCTCTGTCGGGCTCTACTGGGCCCTGTCGGGCCCTGTCGGGCTCTGTCGGGCCCTGTCGGGCCCTGTCGGGCTCTGTCGGGCTCTGTCGGGCTCTGTCGGGCTCTACTGGGCCCTGTCGGGCCCTGTCGGGCTCTGTCGGGCTCTGTCGGGCTCTGTCGGGCTCTACTAGGCTCTGTCGGGCCCTGTCGGGCCCTGTCGGGCCCTGTCGGGTCCTGTCGGGCTCTGTCAGGCTCTGTCGGGCTCTGTCGGGCTCTGTCGGGCTCAACTGGTCTCTGTCGGGCTCTGTCGGGCTCTGTCGGGCTCTGTCGGGCTCTGTCGGGCTCTGCTGGGTCCTGTCGGGCCCTGTCGGGCTCTGTCGGGCTCTGTCGGGCCCTGTCGGGCTCTGTCGGGCTCTGTCGGGCTCTACTGGGCTCTACTGGGCTCTGTCGGGCTCTACTGTGCCCTGTCGGGCCCTGTCGGGCCCTGTCGGGCTCTGTCGGGCTCTACTGGGCTCTGTCGGGCTCTGTCGGGCTCTGTCGGGCTCTACTGGGCCCTGTCGGGCCCTGTCGGGCTCTGTCGGGCCCTGTCAGGCTCTACTGGGCCCTGTCGGGCTCTGTCGGGCTCTGTCGGGCTCTGTCGGGCTCTGTCGGGCTCTGTCGGGCTCTACTGGGCCCTGTCGGGTTCTGTCGGGCTCTGTCGGGCTCTGTCGGGCTCTACTGGGCCCTGTCAATCCCTGTCGGGCCCTGTCGGGCCCTGTCGGGCTCTGTCGGGCCCTGTCGGGCCCTGTCGGGCCCTGTCGGGCTCTGTCGGGCTCTGTCGGGCTCTGTCGGGCTCTCTCGGGCTCTACTGGGCCCTGTCGGGCCCTGTCGGGCCCTGTCGGGCCCTGTCGGGCTCTGTCGGGCTCTACTGGGCCCTGTCGGGCCCTGTCGGGCCCTGTCGGGCTCTGTCGGGCTCTGTCGGGCTCTACTGGGCTCTGTCGGGCCCTGTCGGGCTCTGTCGGGCCCTGTCGGGCCCTGTCGGGCTCTGTCGGGCTCTGTCGGGCTCTGTCGGGCTCTACTGGGCTCTACTGGGCTCTGTCGGGCTCTGTCGGGCTCTACTGGGCCCTGTCGGGCCCTGTCGGGCCCTGTCGGGCCCTGTCGGGCTCTGTCGGGCTCTACTGGGCTCTGTCGGGCCCTGTCGGGCCCTGTCGGGCTCTGTCGGGCTCTGTCGGGCTCTGTCGGGCTCTACTGGGCCCTGTCGGGCCCTGTCGGGCTCTGTCGGCCTCTGTCGGGCTCTGTCGGGCCCTGTCGGGCCCTGTCGGGCTCTGTCGGGCTCTACTGGGCCCTGTCGGGCCCTGTCGGGCTCTGTCGGGCCGTGTCGGGCCCTGTCGGGCTCTGTCGGCCTCTGTCGGGCTCTGTTGGGCTCTGCTGGGTCCTGTCGGGCTCTGTCGGACTCTGTCGGGCCCTGTCGGGCCCTGTCGGGCTCTGTCGGGCTCTACTGGGCTAAACTGGGCTCTGTCGGGCTCTGTCGGGCTCTGTCGGGCCCTGTCGGGCCCTGTTGGGCTCTGTCGGGCTCTACTGGGCCCTGTCGGGCCCTGTCGGGCTCTGTCGGGCTCTGTCGGGCTCTGTCGGGCTCTACTGGGCCCTGTCGGGCTCTGTCGGGCTCTGTCGGGCTCTGTCGGGCTATGTCGGGCTCTACTGGGCCCTGTCGGGCTCTGTCGGGCTCTGTCGGGCCCTGTCGGGCTCTGTCAGGCTCTGTCGGGCTCTGTCGGGCTCTGTCAGGCTCTACTGGGCCCTGTCGGGCCCTGTCGGGCCCTGTCGGGCTCTATTGGGCTCTACTGGGCTCTGTCGGGCTCTACTGGGCCCTGTCGGGCCCTGTCGGGCTCTGTCGGGCTCTGTCGGGCTCTGTCGGGCTCTGTCGGGCTCTACTGGGCTCTACTGGGCTCTGTCGGGCTCTGTCGGGCTCTACTGTGCCCTGTCGGGCCCTGTCGGGCTCTACTGGGCTCTGTCGGGCTCTACTGGGCCCTGTCGGGCTCTACTGGGCCCTGCCGGGCCCTGTCGGGCTCTGTCGGGCTCTGTCGGGCCCTGTCGGGCCCTGTCGGGCCCTGTCGGTCTCTACTGGGCTCTGTCGGGCTCTGTCGGGCCCTGTCGGGCTCTGTCGGGCCCTGTCGGGCCCTGTCGTGCTCTGTCGGGCCCTGACGGGCCCTGTCGGCTCTGTCGGGCTCTGTCGGGCTCTACTGGGCCCTGTCGGGTTCTGTCGGGCCCTGTCGGGCTCTGTCGGGCCCTGTCGGGCCCTGTCGGGCCCTGTCGGGCTCTGTCGGGCTCTGTCGGGCTCTACTGGGCCCTGTCGGGCCCTGTCGGGCTCTGTCGGGCTCTGTCGGGCTCTGTCGGGCTCTGTCGGGCTCTGTCGGGCTCTACTGGGCCCTGTCGGGCCCTGTCGGGCCCTGTCGGGCTCTGTCGGGCTCTGTCGGGCTCTGTCGGGCTCTACTGGGCCCTGTCGGGTTCTGTCGGGCTCTGTCGGGCTCTGTCGGGCTCTACTGGGCCCTGTCGGGCCCTGTCGGGCTCTGTCGGGCCCTGTCGGGCCCTGTCGGGCTCTGTCGGGCTCTGTCGGGCTCTGTCGGGCTCTACTGGGCCCTGTCGGGCCCTGTCGGGCTCTGTCGGGCTCTGTCGGGCTCTGTCGGGCTCTACTAGGCTCTGTCGGGCCCTGTCGGGCCCTGTCGGGCCCTGTCGGGTCCTGTCGGGCTCTGTCAGGCTCTGTCGGGCTCTGTCGGGCTCTGTCGGGCTCAACTGGTCTCTGTCGGGCTCTGTCGGGCTCTGTCGGGCTCTGTCGGGCTCTGTCGGGCTCTGCTGGGTCCTGTCGGGCCCTGTCGGGCTCTGTCGGGCTCTGTCGGGCCCTGTCGGGCTCTGTCGGGCTCTGTCGGGCTCTACTGGGCTCTACTGGGCTCTGTCGGGCTCTACTGTGCCCTGTCGGGCCCTGTCGGGCCCTGTCGGGCTCTGTCGGGCTCTACTGGGCTCTGTCGGGCTCTGTCGGGCTCTGTCGGGCTCTACTGGGCCCTGTCGGGCCCTGTCGGGCTCTGTCGGGCCCTGTCGGGCCCTACTGGGCCCTGTCGGGCCCTGTCGGGCCCTGTCGGGCCCTGTCGGGCTCTGTCGGGCTCTGTAGGGCCCTGTCGGGCTCTGTCGGGCTCTATTGGGCCCTGTCGGGCCCTGTCGGGCCCTGTCGGGCTCTGTCGGGCCCTGTCGGGCCCTGTCGGGCTCTGTCGGGCTCTGTCGGGCTCTACTGGGCCCTGTCGGGCTCTGTCGGGCTCTGTCGGGCCCTGTCGGGCCCTGTCGGGCTCTACTGGGCTCTGTCGGGCCCTGTCGGGCCCTGTCGGGCCCTGTCGGGCTCTGTCGGGCTCTGTCGGGCTCTACTGGGCCCTGTCGGGCTCTGTCGGGCTCTGTTGGGCTCTGTCGGGCTCTGTCGGGCCCTGTCGGGCCATGTCGGGCCCTGTCGGGCTCTGTCGAGCCCTGTCGGGCCCTGTCGGGCCCTGTCGGGCCCTGTCGGGCTCTGTCGGGCTCTGTCGGGCTCTGTTGGGCTCTGTCGGGCTCTGTCGGGCTCTACTGGGCCCTGTCGGGCCCTATCGGGCCCTGTCGGGCTCTGTCGGGCTCTGTCGGGCTCTGTCGGGCTCTACTGGGCTCTACTGGGCTCTGTCGGGCTCTACTGGGCTCTGTCGGGCCCTGTCGGGCTCTGTCGGGCTCTGTCGGTCTCTGTCGGGCTCAACTGGTCTCTGTCGGGCCCTGTCGGGCCCTGTCGGGCTCTGTCGGGCTCTACTGGGCCCTGTCGGGCTCTGTCAGGCTCTGTCGGGCTCTGTCGGGCTCTGTCGGGCTCTGTCGGGCCCTGTCGGGCCCTGTCGGGCTCTACTGGGCTCTGTCGGGCTCTGTCAGGCTCTGTCGGGCTCTACTGGGCCCTGTCGGGCCCTGTCGGGCCCTGTCGGGCTCTGTCGGGCTCTGTCGGGCTCTACTGGGCTCTGTCGGGCTCTGTCAGGCTCTGTCGGGCTCTACTGGGCCCTGTTGGGCTCTGTCGGGCCCTGTCGGGCTCTGTCGGGCTCTGTCGGGCTCTGTCGGGCTCTACTGGGCTCTGTCGGGCTCTGTCGGGCTCTGTCGGGCTCTGTCGGGCTCTGTCGGGCTCTACTGGGCCCTGTCGGGCTCTGTCGGGCCCTGTCGGGTTCTGTCGGGCTCTGTCGGGCTCTGTCGGGCTCTACTGGGCCCTGTCGGGCTCTGTCGGGCCCTGTCGGGCCCTGTCGGGCTCTGTCGGGCTCTGTCGGGCCCTGTCGGGCCCTGTCGGGCTCTACTGGGCCCTGTCGGGCCCTGTCGGGCCCTGTCGGGCCCTGTCGGGCTCTGTCGGGCCCTGTCGGGCCCTGTCGGGCTCTACTGGGCCCTGTCGGGCCCTGTCGGGCTCTGTCGGGCTCTGTCGGGCCCTGTCGGGCTCTGTCGGGCTCTACTGGGCCCTGTCGGGCCCTGTCGGGCCCTGTCGGGCTCTGTCGGGCCCTGTCGGGCTCTGTCGGGCTCTGTCGGGCTCTGTCGGGCCCTGTCGGGCTCTGTCGGGCTCTACTGGGCTCTGTCGGGCCCTGTCGGGCCCTGTCGGGCTCTGTCGGGCTCTGTCAGGCTCTGTCGGGCTCTACTGGTCCCTGTCGGGCCCTGTCGGGCTCTGTCGGGCTCTGTCGGGCTCTGTCGGGCCCTGTCGGGCCCTGTCGGGCTCTGTCGGACTCTGTCGGGCTCTGTCGAGCCCTGTCGGGCCCTGTCGGGCCCTGTCGGGCCCTGTCGGGCTCTGTCGGGCTCTGTCGGGCTCTGTCGGGCTCTGTCGGGCTCTACTGGGCCCTGTCGGGCCCTGTCGGGCCCTGTCGGGCTCTGTCGGGCTCTGTCGGGCTCTACTGGGCTCTACTGGGCTCTGTCGGGCTCTGTCGGGCTCTACTGTGCCCTGTCGGGCCCTGTCGGGCTCTGTCGGGCTCTACTGGGCTCTGTCGGGCTCTGTCGGGCCCTGTCGGGCCCTGTCGGGCCCTGTCGGGCTCTGTCGGGCTCTGTCGGGCTCTACTGGGCTCTGTCGGGCCCTGTCGGGCCCTGTCGGGCCCTGTCGGGCTCTGTCGGGTTCTGTCGGGCTCTGTCGGGCTCTACTGGGCCCTGTCGGGCTCTGTCGGGCTCTGTCGGGCCCTGTCGGGCCCTGTCGGGCTCTGTCGGGCTCTGTCGGGCTCTGTCGGGCCCTGTCAGGCTCTACTGGGCCCTGTCGGGCTCTGTCGGGCTCTGTCGGGCTCTGTCGGGCTCTGTCGGGCTCTGTCGGGCTCTACTGGGCCCTGTCGGGTTCTGTCGGGCTCTGTCGGGCTCTGTCGGGCTCTACTGGGCCCTGTCAATCCCTGTCGGGCTCTGTCGGGCTCTGTCGGGCCCTGTCGGGCCCTGTCGGGCCCTGTCGGGCCCTGTCAGGCTCTGTCGGGCTCTGTCGGGCTCTGTCGGGCTCTCTCGGGCTCTACTGGGCCCTGTCGGGCCCTGTCGGGCCCTGTCGGGCCCTGTCGGGCTCTGTCGGGCTCTACTGGGCCCTGTCGGGCCCTGTCGGGCCCTGTCGGGCTCTGTCGGGCTCTGTCGGGCTCTACTGGGCTCTGTCGGGCCCTGTCGGGCTCTGTCGGGCCCTGTCGGGCCCTGTCGGGCTCTGTCGGGCTCTGTCGGGCTCTGTCGGGCTCTACTGGGCTCTACTGGGCTCTGTCGGGCTCTGTCGGGCTCTACTGGGCCCTGTCGGGCCCTGTCGGGCCCCGTCGGGCTCTGTCGGGCTCTACTGGGCTCTGTCGGGCCCTGTCGGGCCCTGTCGGGCTCTGTCGGGCTCTGTCGGGCTCTGTCGGGCTCTACTGGGCTCTGTCGGGCTCTGTCGGGCTCTGTCGGGCTCTACTGGGCTCTGTCGGGCTCTGTCGGGCCCTGTCGGGCTCTGTCGGGCCCTGTCGGGCTCTGTCGGGCTCTGTCGGGCTCTGTCGGGCTCTACTGGGCTCTGTCGGGCTCTACTGGGCCCTGTCGGGCCCTGTCGGGCTCTGTCGGGCCCTGTCGGGCCCTGTTGGGCTCTGTCGGGCTCTACTGGGCCGTGTCGGGCCCTGTCGGGCTCTGTCGGGCTCTGTCGGGCTCTGTCGGGCTCTACTGGGCCCTGTCGGGCTCTGTCGGGCTCTGTCGGGCTCTGTCGGGCTCTACTGGGCCCTGTCGGGCTCTGTCGGGCTCTGTCGGGCCCTGTCGGGCTCTGTCAGGCTCTGTCGGGCTCTGTCGGGCTCTGTCAGGCTCTACTGGGCCCTGTCGGGCCCTGTCGGGCCCTGTCGGGCTCTATTGGGCTCTACTGGGCTCTGTCGGGCTCTACTGGGCCCTGTCGGGCCCTGTCGGGCTCTGTCGGGCTCTGTCGGGCTCTGTCGGGCTCTGTCGGGCTCTACTGGGCTCTACTGGGCTCTGTCGGGCTCTGTCGGGCTCTACTGTGCCCTGTCGGGCCCTGTCGGGCTCTACTGGGCTCTGTCGGGCTCTACTGGGCCCTGTCGGGCTCTACTGGGCCCTGCCGGGCCCTGTCGGGCTCTGTCGGGCTCTGTCGGGCCCTGTCGGGCCCTGTCGGGCCCTGTCGGTCTCTACTGGGCTCTGTCGGGCTCTGTCGGGCCCTGTCGGGCTCTGTCGGGCCCTGTCGGGCCCTGTCGTGCTCTGTCGGGCCCTGACGGGCCCTGTCGGGCTCTGTCGGGCTCTGTCGGGCTCTACTGGGCCCTGTCGGGTTCTGTCGGGCCCTGTCGGGCTCTGTCGGGCCCTGTCGGGCCCTGTCGGGCCCTGTCGGGCTCTGTCGGGCTCTGTCGGGCTCTACTGGGCCCTGTCGGGCCCTGTCGGGCTCTGTCGGGCTCTGTCGGGCTCTGTCGGGCTCTGTCGGGCTCTACTGGGCCCTGTCGGGCCCTGTCGGGCCCTGTCGGGCTCTGTCGGGCTCTGTCGGGCTCTGTCGGGCTCTACTGGGCCCTGTCGGGTTCTGTCGGGCTCTGTCGGGCTCTGTCGGGCTCTACTGGGCCCTGTCGGGCCCTGTCGGGCTCTGTCGGGCCCTGTCGGGCCCTGTCGGGCCCTGTCGGGCTCTGTCGGGCTCTGTCGGGCTCTGTCGGGCTCTACTGGGCCCTGTCGGGCCCTGTCGGGCTCTGTCGGGCTCTGTCGGGCTCTGTCGGGCTCTACTAGGCTCTGTCGGGCCCTGTCGGGCCCTGTCGGGCCCTGTCGGGTCCTGTCGGGCTCTGTCAGGCTCTGTCGGGCTCTGTCGGGCTCTGTCGGGCTCAACTGGTCTCTGTCGGGCTCTGTCGGGCTCTGTCGGGCTCTGTCGGGCTCTGTCGGGCTCTGCTGGGTCCTGTCGGGCCCTGTCGGGCTCTGTCGGGCTCTGTCGGGCCCTGTCGGGCTCTGTCGGGCTCTGTCGGGCTCTACTGGGCTCTACTGGGCTCTGTCGGGCTCTACTGTGCCCTGTCGGGCCCTGTCGGGCCCTGTCGGGCTCTGTCGGGCTCTACTGGGCTCTGTCGGGCTCTGTCGGGCTCTGTCGGGCTCTACTGGGCCCTGTCGGGCCCTGTCGGGCTCTGTCGGGCCCTGTCGGGCCCTACTGGGCCCTGTCGGGCCCTGTCGGGCCCTGTCGGGCCCTGTCGGGCTCTGTCGGGCTCTGTAGGGCCCTGTCGGGCTCTGTCGGGCTCTATTGGGCCCTGTCGGGCCCTGTCGGGCCCTGTCGGGCTCTGTCGGGCTCTGTCGGGCCCTGTCGGGCTCTGTCGGGCTCTGTCGGGCTCTGTCGGGCTCTGTCGGGCCCTGTCGGGCCCTGTCGGGCTCTACTGGGCTCTGTCGGGCTCTGTCAGGCTCTGTCGGGCTCTACTGGGCCCTGTCGGGCCCTGTCGGGCCCTGTCGGGCTCTGTCGGGCTCTGTCGGGCTCTACTGGGCTCTGTCGGGCTCTGTCAGGCTCTGTCGGGCTCTACTGGGCCCTGTTGGGCTCTGTCGGGCCCTGTCGGGCTCTGTCGGGCTCTGTCGGGCTCTGTCGGGCTCTACTGGGCTCTGTCGGGCTCTGTCGGGCTCTGTCGGGCTCTGTCGGGCTCTGTCGGGCTCTACTGGGCCCTGTCGGGCTCTGTCGGGCCCTGTCGGGTTCTGTCGGGCTCTGTCGGGCTCTGTCGGGCTCTACTGGGCCCTGTCGGGCTCTGTCGGGCCCTGTCGGGCCCTGTCGGGCTCTGTCGGGCTCTGTCGGGCCCTGTCGGGCCCTGTCGGGCTCTACTGGGCCCTGTCGGGCCCTGTCGGGCCCTGTCGGGCCCTGTCGGGCTCTGTCGGGCCCTGTCGGGCCCTGTCGGGCTCTACTGGGCCCTGTCGGGCCCTGTCGGGCTCTGTCGGGCTCTGTCGGGCCCTGTCGGGCTCTGTCGGGCTCTACTGGGCCCTGTCGGGCCCTGTCGGGCCCTGTCGGGCTCTGTCGGGCCCTGTCGGGCTCTGTCGGGCTCTGTCGGGCTCTGTCGGGCCCTGTCGGGCTCTGTCGGGCTCTACTGGGCTCTGTCGGGCCCTGTCGGGCCCTGTCGGGCTCTGTCGGGCTCTGTCAGGCTCTGTCGGGCTCTACTGGTCCCTGTCGGGCCCTGTCGGGCTCTGTCGGGCTCTGTCGGGCTCTGTCGGGCCCTGTCGGGCCCTGTCGGGCTCTGTCGGGCTCTGTCGAGCCCTGTCGGGCCCTGTCGGGCCCTGTCGGGCCCTGTCGGGCTCTGTCGGGCTCTGTCGGGCTCTGTCGGGCTCTGTCGGGCTCTACTGGGCCCTGTCGGGTTCTGTCGGGCCCTGTCGGGCTCTGTCGGGCTCTGTCGGGCTCTACTGGGCTCTACTGGGCTCTGTCGGGCTCTGTCGGGCTCTACTGTGCCCTGTCGGGCCCTGTCGGGCTCTGTCGGGCTCTACTGGGCTCTGTCGGGCTCTGTCGGGCCCTGTCGGGCCCTGTCGGGCCCTGTCGGGCTCTGTCGGGCTCTGTCGGGCTCTACTGGGCTCTGTCGGGCCCTGTCGGGCCCTGTCGGGCCCTGTCGGGCTCTGTCGGGTTCTGTCGGGCTCTGTCGGGCTCTACTGGGCCCTGTCGGGCTCTGTCGGGCTCTGTCGGGCCCTGTCGGGCCCTGTCGGGCTCTGTCGGGCTCTGTCGGGCTCTGTCGGGCCCTGTCAGGCTCTACTGGGCCCTGTCGGGCTCTGTCGAGCTCTGTCGGGCTCTGTCGGGCTCTGTCGGGCTCTGTCGGGCTCTACTGGGCCCTGTCGGGTTCTGTCGGGCTCTGTCGGGCTCTGTCGGGCTCTACTGGGCCCTGTCAATCCCTGTCGGGCTCTGTCGGGCTCTGTCGGGCCCTGTCGGGCCCTGTCGGGCCCTGTCGGGCCCTGTCGGGCTCTGTCGGGCTCTGTCGGGCTCTGTCGGGCTCTCTCGGGCTCTACTGGGCCCTGTCGGGCCCTGTCGGGCCCTGTCGGGCCCTGTCGGGCTCTGTCGGGCTCTACTGGGCCCTGTCGGGCCCTGTCGGGCCCTGTCGGGCTCTGTCGGGCTCTGTCGGGCTCTACTGGGCTCTGTCGGGCCCTGTCGGGCTCTGTCGGGCCCTGTCGGGCCCTGTCGGGCTCTGTCGGGCTCTGTCGGGCTCTGTCGGGCTCTACTGGGCTCTACTGGGCTCTGTCGGGCTCTGTCGGGCTCTACTGGGCCCTGTCGGGCCCTGTCGGGCCCCGTCGGGCTCTGTCGGGCTCTACTGGGCTCTGTCGGGCCCTGTCGGGCCCTGTCGGGCTCTGTCGGGCTCTGTCGGGCTCTGTCGGGCTCTGTCGGGCTCTACTGGGCTCTGTCGGGCTCTGTCGGGCTCTGTCGGGCTCTACTGGGCTCTGTCGGGCTCTGTCGGGCCCTGTCGGGCTCTGTCGGGCCCTGTCGGGCTCTGTCGGGCTCTGTCGGGCTCTGTCGGGCTCTACTGGGCTCTGTCGGGCTCTACTGGGCCCTGTCGGGCCCTGTCGGGCTCTGTCGGGCCCTGTCGGGCCCTGTTGGGCTCTGTCGGGCTCTACTGGGCCGTGTCGGGCCCTGTCGGGCTCTGTCGGGCTCTGTCGGGCTCTGTCGGGCTCTACTGGGCCCTGTCGGGCTCTGTCGGGCTCTGTCGGGCTCTGTCGGGCTCTACTGGGCCCTGTCGGGCTCTGTCGGGCTCTGTCGGGCCCTGTCGGGCTCTGTCAGGCTCTGTCGGGCTCTGTCGGGCTCTGTCAGGCTCTACTGGGCCCTGTCGGGCCCTGTCGGGCCCTGTCGGGCTCTATTGGGCTCTACTGGGCTCTGTCGGGCTCTACTGGGCCCTGTCGGGCCCTGTCGGGCTCTGTCGGGCTCTGTCGGGCTCTGTCGGGCTCTGTCGGGCTCTACTGGGCTCTACTGGGCTCTGTCGGGCTCTGTCGGGCTCTACTGTGCCCTGTCGGGCCCTGTCGGGCTCTACTGGGCTCTGTCGGGCTCTACTGGGCCCTGTCGGGCTCTACTGGGCCCTGCCGGGCCCTGTCGGGCTCTGTCGGGCTCTGTCGGGCCCTGTCGGGCCCTGTCGGGCCCTGTCGGTCTCTACTGGGCTCTGTCGGGCTCTGTCGGGCCCTGTCGGGCTCTGTCGGGCCCGGTCGGGCCCTGTCGTGCTCTGTCGGGCCCTGACGGGCCCTGTCGGGCTCTGTCGGGCTCTGTCGGGCTCTACTGGGCCCTGTCGGGTTCTGTCGGGCCCTGTCGGGCTCTGTCGGGCCCTGTCGGGCCCTGTCGGGCCCTGTCGGGCTCTGTCGGGCTCTGTCGGGCTCTACTGGGCCCTGTCGGGCCCTGTCGGGCTCTGTCGGGCTCTGTCGGGCTCTGTCGGGCTCTGTCGGGCTCTGTCGGGCTCTACTGGGCCCTGTCGGGCCCTGTCGGGCCCTGTCGGGCTCTGTCGGGCTCTGTCGGGCTCTGTCGGGCTCTACTGGGCCCTGTCGGGTTCTGTCGGGCTCTGTCGGGCTCTGTCGGGCTCTACTGGGCCCTGTCGGGCCCTGTCGGGCTCTGTCGGGCCCTGTCGGGCCCTGTCGGGCCCTGTCGGGCTCTGTCGGGCTCTGTCGGGCTCTGTCGGGCTCTACTGGGCCCTGTCGGGCCCTGTCGGGCTCTGTCGGGCTCTGTCGGGCTCTGTCGGGCTCTACTAGGCTCTGTCGGGCCCTGTCGGGCCCTGTCGGGCCCTGTCGGGTCCTGTCGGGCTCTGTCAGGCTCTGTCGGGCTCTGTCGGGCTCTGTCGGGCTCAACTGGTCTCTGTCGGGCTCTGTCGGGCTCTGTCGGGCTCTGTCGGGCTCTGTCGGGCTCTGCTGGGTCCTGTCGGGCCCTGTCGGGCTCTGTCGGGCTCTGTCGGGCCCTGTCGGGCTCTGTCGGGCTCTGTCGGGCTCTACTGGGCTCTACTGGGCTCTGTCGGGCTCTACTGTGCCCTGTCGGGCCCTGTCGGGCCCTGTCGGGCTCTGTCGGGCTCTACTGGGCTCTGTCGGGCTCTGTCGGGCTCTGTCGGGCTCTACTGGGCCCTGTCGGGCCCTGTCGGGCTCTGTCGGGCCCTGTCGGGCCCTACTGGGCCCTGTCGGGCCCTGTCGGGCCCTGTCGGGCCCTGTCGGGCTCTGTCGGGCTCTGTAGGGCCCTGTCGGGCTCTGTCGGGCTCTATTGGGCCCTGTCGGGCCCTGTCGGGCCCTGTCGGGCTCTGTCGGGCCCTGTCGGGCCCTGTCGGGCTCTGTCGGGCTCTGTCGGGCTCTACTGGGCCCTGTCGGGCTCTGTCGGGCTCTGTCGGGCCCTGTCGGGCCCTGTCGGGCTCTACTGGGCTCTGTCGGGCCCTGTCGGGCCCTGTCGGGCCCTGTCGGGCTCTGTCGGGCTCTGTCAGGCTCTGTCGGGCTCTACTGGGCCCTGTCGGGCTCTGTCGGGCTCTGTTGGGCTCTGTCGGGCTCTGTCGGGCCCTGTCGGGCCATGTCGGGCCCTGTCGGGCTCTGTCGAGCCCTGTCGGGCCCTGTCGGGCCCTGTTGGGCCCTGTCGGGCTCTGTCGGGCTCTGTCGGGCTCTGTTGGGCTCTGTCGGGCTCTGTCGGGCTCTACTGGGCCCTGTCGGGCCCTATCGGGCCCTGTCGGGCTCTGTCGGGCTCTGTCGGGCTCTGTCGGGCTCTACTGGGCTCTACTGGGCTCTGTCGGGCTCTACTGGGCTCTGTCGGGCCCTGTCGGGCTCTGTCGGGCTCTGTCGGTCTCTGTCGGGCTCAACTGGTCTCTGTCGGGCCCTGTCGGGCTCTGTCGGGCTCTACTGGGCCCTGTCGGGCTCTGTCAGGCTCTGTCGGGCTCTGTCGGGCTCTGTCGGGCTCTGTCGGGCCCTGTCGGGCCCTGTCGGGCTCTACTGGGCTCTGTCGGGCTCTGTCAGGCTCTGTCGGGCTCTACTGGGCCCTGTCGGGCCCTGTCGGGGCCTGTCGGGCTCTGTCGGGCTCTGTCGGGCTCTACTGGGCTCTGTCGGGCTCTGTCAGGCTCTGTCGGGCTCTACTGGGCCCTGTCGGGCTCTGTCGGGCCCTGTCGGGCTCTGTCGGGCTCTGTCGGGCTCTGTCGGGCTCTACTGGGCTCTGTCGGGCTCTGTCGGGCTCTGTCGGGCTCTGTCGGGCTCTGTCGGGCTCTACTGGGCCCTGTCGGGCTCTGTCGGGCCCTGTCGGGTTCTGTCGGGCTCTGTCGGGCTCTGTCGGGCTCTACTGGGCCCTGTCGGGCTCTGTCGGGCTCTGTCGGGCCCTGTCGGGCCCTGTCGGGCTCTGTCGGGCTCTGTCGGGCCCTGTCGGGCCCTGTCGGGCTCTACTGGGCCCTGTCGGGCCCTGTCGGGCCCTGTCGGGCCCTGTCGGGCTCTGTCGGGCCCTGTCGGGCCCTGTCGGGCTCTACTGGGCCCTGTCGGGCCCTGTCGGGCTCTGTCGGGCTCTGTCGGGCCCTGTCGGGCTCTGTCGGGCTCTACTGGGCCCTGTCGGGCCCTGTCGGGCCCTGTCGGGCTCTGTCGGGCCCTGTCGGGCTCTGTCGGGCTCTGTCGGGCTCTGTCGGGCCCTGTCGGGCTCTGTCGGGCTCTACTGGGCTCTGTCGGGCCCTGTCGGGCCCTGTCGGGCTCTGTCGGGCTCTGTCAGGCTCTGTCGGGCTCTACTGGTCCCTGTCGGGCCCTGTCGGGCTCTGTCGGGCTCTGTCGGGCTCTGTCGGGCCCTATCGGGCCCTGTCGGGCTCTGTCGGGCTCTGTCGGGCTCTGTCGAGCCCTGTCGGGCCCTGTCGGGCCCTGTCGGGCCCTGTCGGGCTCTGTCGGGCTCTGTCGGGCTCTGTCGGGCTCTACTGGGCCCTGTCGGGCCCTGTCGGGCCCTGTCGGGCTCTGTCGGGCTCTGTCGGGCTCTACTGGGCTCTACTGGGCTCTGTCGGGCTCTGTCGGGCTCTACTGTGCCCTGTCGGGCCCTGTCGGGCTCTGTCGGGCTCTACTGGGCTCTGTCGGGCTCTGTCGGGCCCTGTCGGGCCCTGTCGGGCCCTGTCGGGCTCTGTCGGGCTCTGTCGGGCTCTACTGGGCTCTGTCGGGCCCTGTCGGGCCCTGTCGGGCCCTGTCGGGCTCTGTCGGGTTCTGTCGGGCTCTGTCGGGCTCTACTGGGCCCTGTCGGGCTCTGTCGGGCTCTGTCGGGCCCTGTCGGGCCCTGTCGGGCTCTGTCGGGCTCTGTCGGGCTCTGTCGGGCCCTGTCAGGCTCTACTGGGCCCTGTCGGGCTCTGTCGGGCTCTGTCGGGCTCTGTCGGGCTCTGTCGGGCTCTACTGGGCCCTGTCGGGTTCTGTCGGGCTCTGTCGGGCTCTGTCGGGCTCTACTGGGCCCTGTCAATCCCTGTCGGGCTCTGTCGGGCTCTGTCGGGCCCTGTCGGGCCCTGTCGGGCCCTGTCGGGCTCTGTCGGGCTCTGTCGGGCTCTGTCGGGCTCTCTCGGGCTCTACTGGGCCCTGTCGGGCCCTGTCGGGCCCTGTCGGGCCCTGTCGGGCTCTGTCGGGCTCTACTGGGCCCTGTCGGGCCCTGTCGGGCCCTGTCGGGCTCTGTCGGGCTCTGTCGGGCTCTACTGGGCTCTGTCGGGCCCTGTCGGGCTCTGTCGGGCCCTGTCGGGCCCTGTCGGGCTCTGTCGGGCTCTGTCGGGCTCTGTCGGGCTCTACTGGGCTCTACTGGGCTCTGTCGGGCTCTGTCGGGCTCTACTGGGCCCTGTCGGGCCCTGTCGGGCCCCGTCGGGCTCTGTCGGGCTCTACTGGGCTCTGTCGGGCCCTGTCGGGCCCTGTCGGGCTCTGTCGGGCTCTGTCGGGCTCTGTCGGGCCCTGTCGGGCCCTGTCGGGCTCTGTCGGGCTCTGTCGGGCTCTGTCGGGCTCTACTGGGCTCTGTCGGGCTCTGTCGGGCCCTGTCGGGCTCTGTCGGGCCCTGTCGGGCTCTGTCGGGCTCTGTCGGGCTCTGTCGGGCTCTACTGGGCTCTGTCGGGCTCTACTGGGCCCTGTCGGGCCCTGTCGGGCTCTGTCGGGCTCTGTCGGGCTCTGTCGGGCTCTGTCGGGCCCTGTCGGGCTCTGTCGGGCCCTGTCGGGCTCTGTCGGGCTCTACTGGGCTCTGTCGGGCCCTGTCGGGCCCTGTCGGGCTCTGTCGGGCTCTGTCAGGCTCTGTCGGGCTCTACTGGTCCCTGTCGGGCCCTGTCGGGCTCTGTCGGGCTCTGTCGGGCTCTGTCGGGCCCTGTCGGGCCCTGTCGGGCTCTGTCGGGCTCTGTCGGGCTCTGTCGGGCTCTACTGGGCCCTGTCGGGCCCTGTCGGGCCCTGTCGGGCTCTGTCGGGCTCTGTCGGGCTCTACTGGGCTCTACTGGGCTCTGTCGGGCTCTGTCGGGCTCTACTGTGCCCTGTCGGGCCCTGTCGGGCTCTGTCGGGCTCTACTGGGCTCTGTCGGGCTCTGTCGGGCCCTGTCGGGCCCTGTCGGGCTCTGTCGGGCTCTGTCGGGCTCTACTGGGCTCTGTCGGGCCCTGTCGGGCCCTGTCGGGCCCTGTCGGGCTCTGTCGGGTTCTGTCGGGCTCTGTCGGGCTCTACTGGGCCCTGTCGGGCTCTGTCGGGCTCTGTCGGGCCCTGTCGGGCCCTGTCGGGCTCTGTCGGGCTCTGTCGGGCTCTGTCGGGCCCTGTCAGGCTCTACTGGGCCCTGTCGGGCTCTGTCGGGCTCTGTCGGGCTCTGTCGGGCTCTGTCGGGCTCTGTCGGGCTCTACTGGGCCCTGTCGGGTTCTGTCGGGCTCTGTCGGGCTCTGTCGGGCTCTACTGGGCCCTGTCGGGCCCTGTCGGGCCCTGTCGGGCTCTGTCGGGCTCTGTCGGGCCCTGTCGGGCCCTGTCGGGCCCTGTCGGGCTCTGTCGGGCTCTCTCGGGCTCTGTCGGGCTCTCTCGGGCTCTACTGGGCCCTGTCGGGCCCTGTCGGGCTCTGTCGGGCTCTACTGGGCCCTGTCGGGCCCTGTCGGGCCCTGTCGGGCTCTGTCGGGCTCTGTCGGGCTCTACTGGGCTCTGTCGGGCCCTGTCGGGCTCTGTCGGGCCCTGTCGGGCCCTGTCGGGCTCTGTCGGGCTCTGTCGGGCTCTGTCGGGCTCTACTGGGCTCTACTGGGCTCTGTCGGGCTCTGTCGGGCTCTACTGGGCCCTGTCGGGCCCTGTCGGGCCCTGTCGGGCCCCGTCGGGCTCTGTCGGGCTCTACTGGGCCCTGTCGGGTTCTGTCGGGCTCTGTCGGGCTCTGTCGGGCTCTACTGGGCCCTGTCGGGCCCTGTCGGGCCCTGTCGGGCTCTGTCGGGCTCTGTCGGGCCCTGTCGGGCCCTGTCGGGCCCTGTCGGGCTCTGTCGGGCTCTCTCGGGCTCTGTCGGGCTCTCTCGGGCTCTACTGGGCCCTGTCGGGCCCTGTCGGGCTCTGTCGGGCTCTACTGGGCCCTGTCGGGCCCTGTCGGGCCCTGTCGGGCTCTGTCGGGCTCTGTCGGGCTCTACTGGTCCCTGTCGGGCCCTGTCGGGCTCTGTCGGGCTCTGTCGGGCTCTGTCGGGCCCTGTCGGGCCCTGTCGGGCTCTGTCGGGCTCTGTCGGGCTCTGTCGGGCTCTACTGGGCCCTGTCGGGCCCTGTCGGGCCCTGTCGGGCTCTGTCGGGCTCTGTCGGGCTCTACTGGGCTCTACTGGGCTCTGTCGGGCTCTGTCGGGCTCTACTGTGCCCTGTCGGGCCCTGTCGGGCTCTGTCGGGCTCTACTGGGCTCTGTCGGGCTCTGTCGGGCCCTGTCGGGCCCTGTCGGGCTCTGTCGGGCTCTGTCGGGCTCTACTGGGCTCTGTCGGGCCCTGTCGGGCCCTGTCGGGCCCTGTCGGGCTCTGTCGGGTTCTGTCGGGCTCTGTCGGGCTCTACTGGGCCCTGTCGGGCTCTGTCGGGCTCTGTCGGGCCCTGTCGGGCCCTGTCGGGCTCTGTCGGGCTCTGTCGGGCTCTGTCGGGCCCTGTCAGGCTCTACTGGGCCCTGTCGGGCTCTGTCGGGCTCTGTCGGGCTCTGTCGGGCTCTGTCGGGCTCTGTCGGGCTCTACTGGGCCCTGTCGGGTTCTGTCGGGCTCTGTCGGGCTCTGTCGGGCTCTACTGGGCCCTGTCGGGCCCTGTCGGGCCCTGTCGGGCTCTGTCGGGCTCTGTCGGGCCCTGTCGGGCCCTGTCGGGCCCTGTCGGGCTCTGTCGGGCTCTCTCGGGCTCTGTCGGGCTCTCTCGGGCTCTACTGGGCCCTGTCGGGCCCTGTCGGGCTCTGTCGGGCTCTACTGGGCCCTGTCGGGCCCTGTCGGGCCCTGTCGGGCTCTGTCGGGCTCTGTCGGGCTCTACTGGGCTCTGTCGGGCCCTGTCGGGCTCTGTCGGGCCCTGTCGGGCCCTGTCGGGCTCTGTCGGGCTCTGTCGGGCTCTGTCGGGCTCTACTGGGCTCTACTGGGCTCTGTCGGGCTCTGTCGGGCTCTACTGGGCCCTGTCGGGCCCTGTCGGGCCCTGTCGGGCCCCGTCGGGCTCTGTCGGGCTCTACTGGGCTCTGTCGGGCCCTGTCGGGCCCTGTCGGGCTCTGTCGGGCTCTGTCGGGCTCTGTCGGGCTCTGTCGGGCTCTACTGGGCTCTGTCGGGCTCTGTCGGGCTCTGTCGGGCTCTACTGGGCTCTGTCGGGCTCTGTCGGGCCCTGTCGGGCTCTGTCGGGCCCTGTCGGGCTCTGTCGGGCTCTACTGGGCTCTGTCGGGCTCTACTGGGCCCTGTCGGGCCCTGTCGGGCTCTGTCGGGCCCTGTCGGGCTCTGTCGGGCTCTGTCGGGCTCTGTCGGGCTCTACTGGGCCCTGTCGGGCTCTGTCGGGCTCTGTCGGGCTCTGTCGGGCTCTGTCGGGCTCTGTCGGGCTCTACTGGGCCCTGTCGGGCCCTGTCGGGCTCTGTCGGGCTCTGTCGGGCTCTACTGGGCTCTGTCGGTCTCTGTCGGGCCCTGTCGGGCCCTGTCGGGCCCTGTCGGGCTCTGTCGGGCTCTGTCGGGCTCTGTCGGGCTCTACTGGGCCCTGTCGGGCCCTGTCGGGCCCTGTCGGGCTCTGTCGGGCTCTGTCGGGCTGTGTCGGGCCCTGTCGGGCCCTGTCGGGCTCTGTCGGGCTCTGTCGGGCTCTTTCGGGCTCTACTGTGCCCTGTCGGGCCCTGTCGGGCTCTGTCGGGCTCTGTCGGGCTCTGTCGGGCTCTACTGGGCCCTGTCGGGCCCTGTCGGGCCCTGTCGGGCTCTGTCGGGCTCTGTCGGGCCCTGTCGGGCCCTGTCGGGCTCTGTCGGGCTCTGTCGGGCTCTACTGGGCTCTGTCGGGCTCTGTCGGGCCCTGTCGGGCCCTGTCGGTCCCTGTCGGGCTCTGTCGGGCTCTGTCGGGCTCTGTCGGGCTCTACTGGGCCCTGTCGGGCCCTGTCGGGCTCTGTCGGCCTCTGTCGGGCTCTGTCGGGCTCTACTGGGCTCTGTCGGGCTCTGTCGGGCTCTGTCGGGCCCTGTCGGGCCCTGTCGGGCTCTGTCGGGCTCTGTCGGGCTCTGTCGGGCTCTACTGGGCTCTACTGGGCTCTGTCGGGCTCTGTCGGGCTCTACTGGGCCCTGTCGGGCCCTGTCGGGCCCCGTCGGGCTCTGTCGGGCTCTACTGGGCTCTGTCGGGCCCTGTCGGGCCCTGTCGGGCTCTGTCGGGCTCTGTCGGGCTCTGTCGGGCTCTGTCGGGCTCTACTGGGCTCTGTCGGGCTCTGTCGGGCTCTCTCGGGCTCTACTGGGCTCTGTCGGGCTCTGTCGGGCCCTGTCGGGCTCTGTCGGGCCCTGTCGGGCTCTGTCGGGCTCTGTCGGGCTCTGTCGGGCTCTACTGGGCTCTGTCGGGCTCTACTGGGCCCTGTCGGGCCCTGTCGGGCTCTGTCGGGCCCTGTCGGGCTCTGTCGGGCTCTGTCGGGCTCTGTCGGGCTCTGTCGGGCCCTGTCGGGCTCTGTCGGGCTCTACTGGGCTCTGTCGGGCCCTGTCGGGCCCTGTCGGGCTCTGTCGGGCTCTGTCAGGCTCTGTCGGGCTCTACTGGTCCCTGTCGGGCCCTGTCGGGCTCTGTCGGGCTCTGTCGGGCTCTGTCGGGCCCTGTCGGGCCCTGTCGGGCTCTGTCGGGCTCTGTCGGGCTCTGTCGGGCTCTACTGGGCCCTGTCGGGCCCTGTCGGGCCCTGTCGGGCTCTGTCGGGCTCTGTCGGGCTCTACTGGGCTCTACTGGGCTCTGTCGGGCTCTGTCGGGCTCTACTGTGCCCTGTCGGGCCCTGTCGGGCTCTGTCGGGCTCTACTGGGCTCTGTCGGGCTCTGTCGGGCCCTGTCGGGCCCTGTCGGGCTCTGTCGGGCTCTGTCGGGCTCTACTGGGCTCTGTCGGGCCCTGTCGGGCCCTGTCGGGCCCTGTCGGGCTCTGTCGGGTTCTGTCGGGCTCTGTCGGGCTCTACTGGGCCCTGTCGGGCTCTGTCGGGCTCTGTCGGGCCCTGTCGGGCCCTGTCGGGCTCTGTCGGGCTCTGTCGGGCTCTGTCGGGCCCTGTCAGGCTCTACTGGGCCCTGTCGGGCTCTGTCGGGCTCTGTCGGGCTCTGTCGGGCTCTGTCGGGCTCTACTGGGCCCTGTCGGGTTCTGTCGGGCTCTGTCGGGCTCTGTCGGGCTCTACTGGGCCGTGTCGGGCCCTGTCGGGCCCTGTCGGGCTCTGTCGGGCTCTGTCGGGCCCTGTCGGGCCCTGTCGGGCCCTGTCGGGCTCTGTCGGGCTCTCTCGGGCTCTGTCGGGCTCTCTCGGGCTCTACTGGGCCCTGTCGGGCCCTGTCGGGCTCTGTCGGGCTCTACTGGGCCCTGTCGGGCCCTGTCGGGCCCTGTCGGGCTCTGTCGGGCTCTGTCGGGCTCTACTGGGCTCTGTCGGGCCCTGTCGGGCTCTGTCGGGCCCTGTCGGGCCCTGTCGGGCTCTGTCGGGCTCTGTCGGGCTCTGTCGGGCTCTACTGGGCTCTACTGGGCTCTGTCGGGCTCTGTCGGGCTCTACTGGGCCCTGTCGGGCCCTGTCGGGCCCTGTCGGGCCCCGTCGGGCTCTGTCGGGCTCTACTGGGCTCTGTCGGGCCCTGTCGGGCCCTGTCGGGCTCTGTCGGGCTCTGTCGGGCTCTGTCGGGCTCTACTGGGCTCTGTCGGGCTCTGTCGGGCTCTGTCGGGCTCTACTGGGCTCTGTCGGGCTCTGTCGGGCCCTGTCGGGCTCTGTCGGGCCCTGTCGGGCTCTGTCGGGCTCTACTGGGCTCTGTCGGGCTCTACTGGGCCCTGTCGGGCCCTGTCGGGCTCTGTCGGGCCCTGTCGGGCTCTGTCGGGCTCTGTCGGGCTCTGTCGGGCTCTACTGGGCCCTGTCGGGCTCTGTCGGGCTCTGTCGGGCTCTGTCGGGCTCTGTCGGGCTCTGTCGGGCTCTACTGGGCCCTGTCGGGCCCTGTCGGGCTCTGTCGGGCTCTGTCGGGCTCTGTCGGGCTCTGTCGGGCTCTACTGGGCTCTGTCGGTCTCTGTCGGGCCCTGTCGGGCCCTGTCGGGCCCTGTCGGGCTCTGTCGGGCTCTGTCGGGCTCTGTCGGGCTCTACTGGGCCCTGTCGGGCCCTGTCGGGCCCTGTCGGGCTCTGTCGGGCTCTGTCGGGCTGTGTCGGGCCCTGTCGGGCCCTGTCGGGCTCTGTCGGGCTCTGTCGGGCTCTTTCGGGCTCTACTGGGCCCTGTCGGGCCCTGTCGGGCTCTGTCGGGCTCTGTCGGGCTCTGTCGGGCTCTACTGGGCCCTGTCGGGCCCTGTCGGGCCCTGTCGGGCTCTGTCGGGCTCTGTCGGGCCCTGTCGGGCCCTGTCGGGCTCTGTCGGGCTCTGTCGGGCTCTACTGGGCTCTGTCGGGCTCTGTCGGGCCCTGTCGGGCCCTGTCGGTCCCTGTCGGGCTCTGTCGGGCTCTGTCGGGCTCTGTCGGGCTCTACTGGGCCCTGTCTGGCCCTGTCGGGCTCTGTCGGCCTCTGTCGGGCTCTGTCGGGCCCTGTCGGGCCCTGTCGGGCTCTGTCGGGCTCTACTGGGCTAAACTGGGTTCTGTCGGGCTCTGTCGGGCTCTACTGGGCCCTGTCGGGCTCTGTCGGGCTCTGTCGGGCTCTACTGGGCCCTGTCGGGCTCTGTCGGGCTCTGTCGGGCCCTGTCGGGCTCTACTGGGCTCTGTCGGGCTCTGTCGGGCTCTACTGGGCCCTGTCGGGCCCTGTCGGGCCCTGTCGGGCTCTACTGGGCTCTACTGGGCTCTGTCGGGCTCTACTGGGCCCTGTCGGGCCCTGTCGGGCTCTGTCGGGCTCTGTCGGGCTCTGTCGGGCTCTGTCGGGCTCTACTGGGCCCTGTCGGGCTCTGTCGGGCTCTGTCGGGCCCTGTCGGGCCCTGTCGGGCTCTGTCGGGCTCTGTCGGGCTCTGTCGGGCCCTGTCAGGCTCTACTGGGCCCTGTCGGGCTCTGTCGGGCTCTGTCGGGCTCTGTCGGGCTCTGTCGGGCTCTACTGGGCCCTGTCGGGTTCTGTCGGGCTCTGTCGGGCTCTGTCGGGCTCTACTGGGCCCTGTCAATCCCTGTCGGGCCCTGTCGGGCCCTGTCGGGCCCTGTCGGGCTCTGTCGGGCTCTGTCGGGCCCTGTCGGGCCCTGTCGGGCCCTGTCGGGCTCTGTCGGGCTCTGTCGGGCTCTGTCGGGCTCTCTCGGGCTCTACTGGGCCCTGTCGGGCCCTGTCGGGCCCTGTCGGGCCCTGTCGGGCTCTGTCGGGCTCTACTGGGCCCTGTCGGGCCCTGTCGGGCCCTGTCGGGCTCTGTCGGGCTCTGTCGGGCTCTACTGGGCTCTGTCGGGCCCTGTCGGGCTCTGTCGGGCCCTGTCGGGCCCTGTCGGGCTCTGTCGGGCTCTGTCGGGCTCTGTCGGGCTCTACTGGGCTCTACTGGGCTCTGTCGGGCTCTGTCGGGCTCTACTGGGCCCTGTCGGGCCCCGTCGGGCTCTGTCGGGCTCTACTGGGCTCTGTCGGGCCCTGTCGGGCCCTGTCGGGCTCTGTCGGGCTCTGTCGGGCTCTGTCGGGCTCTACTGGGCTCTGTCGGGCTCTGTCGGGCTCTGTCGGGCTCTACTGGGCTCTGTCGGGCTCTGTCGGGCCCTGTCGGGCTCTGTCGGGCCCTGTCGGGCTCTGTCGGGCTCTGTCGGGCTCTGTCGGGCTCTACTGGGCTCTGTTGGGCTCTACTGGGCCCTGTCGGGCCCTGTCGGGCTCTGTCGGGCCCTGTCGGGCTCTGTCGGGCTCTGTCGGGCTCTGTCGGGCTCTACTGGGCCCTGTCGGGCTCTGTCGGGCTCTGTCGGGCTCTGTCGGGCTCTGTCGGGCTCTGTCGGGCTCTACTGGGCTCTGTCGGGCCCTGTCGGGCCCTGTCGGGCTCTGTCGGGCTCTGTCGGGCTCTGTCGGGCTCTGTCGGGCTCTACTGGGCTCTGTCGGTCTCTGTCGGGCCCTGTCGGGCCCTGTCGGGCTCTGTCGGGCTCTGTCGGGCTCTGTCGGGCTCTGTCGGGCTCTACTGGGCCCTGTCGGGCCCTGTCGGGCCCTGTCGGGCTCTGTCGGGCTCTGTCGGGCTGTGTCGGGCCCTGTCGGGCCCTGTCGGGCTCTGTCGGGCTCTGTCGGGCTCTTTCGGGCTCTACTGGGCCCTGTCAGGCCCTGTCGGGCTCTGTCGGGCTCTGTCGGGCTCTGTCGGGCTCTACTGGGCCCTGTCGGGCCCTGTCGGGCTCTGTCGGGCTCTGTCGGGCCCTGTCGGGCCCTGTCGGGCTCTGTCGGGCTCTGTCGGGCTCTACTGGGCTCTGTCGGGCTCTGTCGGGCCCTGTCGGGCCCTGTCGGTCCCTGTCGGGCTCTGTCGGGCTCTGTCGGGCTCTGTCGGGCTCTACTGGGCCCTGTCGGGCCCTGTCGGGCTCTGTCGGCCTCTGTCGGGCTCTGTCGGGCCCTGTCGGGCCCTGTCGGGCTCTGTCGGGCTCTACTGGGCTAAACTGGGTTCTGTCGGGCTCTGTCGGGCTCTACTGGGCCCTGTCGGGCTCTGTCGGGCTCTGTCGGGCTCTACTGGGCCCTGTCGGGCTCTGTCGGGCTCTGTCGGGCCCTGTCGGGCTCTGTCAGGCTCTGTCGGGCTCTGTCGGGCTCTACTGGGCCCTGTCGGGCCCTGTCGGGCCCTGTCGGGCTCTACTGGGCTCTACTGGGCTCTGTCGGGCTCTACTGGGCCCTGTCGGGCCCTGTCGGGCTCTGTCGGGCTCTGTCGGGCTCTGTCGGGCTCTGTCGGGCTCTACTGGGCTCTACTGGGCTCTGTCGGGCTCTGTCGGGCTCTACTGTGCCCTGTCGGGCCCTGTCGGGCTCTACTGGGCTCTGTCGGGCTCTACTGGGACCTGTCGGGCCCTGTCGGGCTCTGTCGGGCCCTGTCGGGCCCTGTCGGGCTCTACTGGGCTCTGTCGGGCCCTGTCGGGCCCTGTCGGGCCCTGTCGGGCTCTGTCGGGCCCTGTCGGGCCCTGTCGGGCCCTGTCGGGCCCTGTCGGCCTCTGTCGGGCTCTGTCGGGCTCTACTGGGCCCTGTCGGGCTCTGTCGGGCTCTGTCAGGCTCTGTCGGGCTCTAATGGGCCCTGTCGGGCCCTGTCGGGCTCTGTCGGGCCCTGTCGGGCCCTGTCGGGACCTGTCGGGCTCTGTCGGGCTCTGTCGGGCTCTACTGGGCCCTGTCGGGCCCTGTCGGGCTCTGTCGGGCTCTGTCGGGCTCTGTCGGGCTCTGTCGGGCTCTACTGGGCCCTGTCGGGCCCTGTCGGGCTCTGTCGGGCTCTGTCGGGCTCTGTCGGGCTCTACTGGGCCCTGTCGGGTTCTGTCGGGCTCTGTCGGGCTCTGTCGGGCTCTACTGGGCCCTGTCGGGCCCTGTCGGGCTCTGTCGGGCCCTGTCGGGCCCTGTCGGGCCCTGTCGGGCTCTGTCGGGCTCTGTCGGGCTCTACTGGGCCCTGTCGGGCTCTGTCGGGCTCTGTCGGGCTCTGTCGGGCTCTGTCGGGCTCTACTAGGCTCTGTCGGGCCCTGTCGGGCCCTGTCGGGCTCTGTCGGGCCCTGTCGGGCCCTGTCGGGCTCTGTCAGGCTCTGTCGGGCTCTGTCGGGCTCTGTCGGGCTCAACTGGTCTCTGTCGGGCTCTGTCGGGCTCTGTCGGGCTCTGTCGGGCTCTGCTGGGTCCTGTCGGGCCCTGTCGGGCTCTGTCGGGCTCTGTCGAGCCCTGTCGGGCTCTGTCGGGCTCTGTCGGGCTCTGTCGGGCCCTGTCGGGCCCTGTCGGGCCCTGTCGGGCTCAGTCGGGCCCTGTCGGGCCCTGTCGGGCCCTGTCGGCCTCTGTCGGCCTCTGTCGGGCTCTACTGGGCCCTGTCGGGCTCTGTCGGGCTCTGTCGGGCTCTGTCGGGCTCTACTGGGCCCTGTCGGGCCCTGTCGGGCTCTGTCGGGCCCTGTCGGGCCCTGTCGGGACCTGTCGGGCTCTGTCGGGCTCTGTCGGGCTCTGTCGGGCTCTACTGGGCCCTGTCGGGCCCTGTCGGGCTCTGTCGGGCTCTGTCGGGCTCTGTCAGGCTCTGTCGGGCTCTGTCGGGCTCTACTGGGCCCTGTCGGGCCCTGTCGGGCCCTGTCGGGCTCTACTGGGCCCTGTCGGGTTCTGTCGGGCTCTGTCGGGCTCTGTCGGGCTCTACTGGGCCCTGTCGGGTTCTGTCGGGCTCTGTCGGGCTCTGTCGGGCTCTACTGGGCCCTGTCGGGCCCTGTCGGGCTCTGTCGGGCCCTGTCGGGCCCTGTCGGGCCCTGTCGGGCTCTGTCGGGCTCTGTCGGGCTCTACTGGGCCCTGTCGGGCTCTGTCGGGCTCTGTCGGGCTCTGTCGGGCTCTGTCGGGCTCTACTAGGCTCTGTCGGGCCCTGTCGGGCCCTGTCGGGCTCTGTCGGGCCCTGTCGGGCCCTGTCGGGCTCTGTCAGGCTCTGTCGGGCTCTGTCGGGCTCTGTCGGGCTCAACTGGTCTCTGTCGGGCTCTGTCGGGCTCTGTCGGGCTCTGTCGGGCTCTGCTGGGCCCTGTCGGGCCCTGTCGGGCTCTGTCGGGCTCTGTCGGGCCCTGTCGGGCTCTGTCGGGCTCTGTCGGGCTCTACTGGGCTCTACTGGGCTCTGTCGGGCTCTACTGTGCCCTGTCGGGCCCTGTCGGGCTCTGTCGGGCTCTACTGGGCTCTGTCGGGCTCTGTCGGGCTCTGTCGGGCTCTACTGGGCCCTGTCGGGCCCTGTCGGGCTCTGTCGGGCTCTGTCGGGCTCTGTCGGGCTCTACTGGGCCCTGTCGGGTTCTGTCGGGCTCTGTCGGGCTCTGTCGGGCTCTACTGGGCCCTGTCGGGCCCTGTCGGGCTCTGTCGGGCCCTGTCGGGCCCTGTCGGGCCCTGTCGGGCTCTGTCGGGCTCTGTCGGGCTCTACTGGGCCCTGTCGGGCTCTGTCGGGCTCTGTCGGGCTCTGTCGGGCTCTGTCGGGCTCTACTAGGCTCTGTCGGGCCCTGTCGGGCCCTGTCGGGCTCTGTCGGGCCCTGTCGGGCCCTGTCGGGCTCTGTCAGGCTCTGTCGGGCTCTGTCGGGCTCTGTCGGGCTCAACTGGTCTCTGTCGGGCTCTGTCGGGCTCTGTCGGGCTCTGTCGGGCTCTGCTGGGTCCTGTCGGGCCCTGTCGGGCTCTGTCGGGCTCTGTCGGGCCCTGTCGGGCTCTGTCGGGCTCTGTCGGGCTCTACTGGGCTCTACTGGGCTCTGTCGGGCTCTACTGTGCCCTGTCGGGCCCTGTCGGGCTCTGTCGGGCTCTACTGGGCTCTGTCGGGCTCTGTCGGGCTCTGTCGGGCTCTACTGGGCCCTGTCGGGCCCTGTCGGGCTCTGTCGGGCCCTGTCGGGCCCTACTGGGCCCTGTCGGGCCCTGTAGGGCTCTGTCGGGCTCTGTAGGGCCCTGTCGGGCTCTGTCGGGCTCTATTGGGCCCTGTCGGGCCCTGTCGGGCCCTGTCGGGCTCTGTCGGGCCCTGTCGGGCTTTCGGGCTCTGTCGGGCTCTACTGGGCCCTGTCGGGCTCTGTCGGGCTCTGTCGGGCCCTGTCGGGCCCTGTCGGGCTCTGTCGGGCTCTACTGGGCTCTGTCGGGCCCTGTCGGGCCCTGTCGGGCCCTGTCGGGCTCTGTCGGGCTCTGTCAGGCTCTGTCGGGCTCTACTGGGCCCTGTCGGGCTCTGTCGGGCCCTGTCGGGCTCTGTCGGGCTCTGTCGGGCCCTGTCGGGCCGTGTCGGGCCCTGTCGGGCTCTGTCGGGCTCTGTCGGGCTCTGTCGAGCCCTGTCGGGCTCTGTCGGGCTCTGTCGGGCTCTGTCGGGCCCTGTCGGGCCCTGTCGGGCCCTGTCGGGCTCAGTCGGGCCCTGTCGGGCCCTGTCGGGCCCTGTCGGCCTCTGTCGGCCTCTGTCGGGCTCTACTGGGCCCTGTCGGGCTCTGTCGGGCTCTGTCGGGCTCTGTCGGGCTCTACTGGGCCCTGTCGGGCCCTGTCGGGCTCTGTCGGGCCCTGTCGGGCCCTGTCGGGACCTGTCGGGCTCTGTCGGGCTCTGTCGGGCTCTGTCGGGCTCTACTGGGCCCTGTCGGGCCCTGTCGGGCTCTGTCGGGCTCTGTCGGGCTCTGTCAGGCTCTGTCGGGCTCTGTCGGGCTCTACTGGGCCCTGTCGGGCCCTGTCGGGCCCTGTCGGGCTCTGTCGGGCTCTGTCGGGCTCTGTCGGGCTCTACTGGGCCCTGTCGGGTTCTGTCGGGCTCTGTCGGGCTCTGTCGGGCTCTACTGGGCCCTGTTGGGCCCTGTCGGGCTCTGTCGGGCCCTGTCGGGCCCTGTCGGGCCCTGTCGGGCTCTGTCGGGCTCTGTCGGGCTCTACTGGGCCCTGTCGGGCTCTGTCGGGCTCTGTCGGGCTCTGTCGGGCTCTGTCGGGCTCTACTAGGCTCTGTCGGGCCCTGTCGGGCCCTGTCGGGCTCTGTCGGGCCCTGTCGGGCCCTGTCGGGCTCTGTCAGGCTCTGTCGGGCTCTGTCGGGCTCTGTCGGGCTCAACTGGTCTCTGTCGGGCTCTGTCGGGCTCTGTCGGGCTCTGTCGGGCTCTGCTGGGCCCTGTCGGGCCCTGTCGGGCTCTGTCGGGCTCTGTCGGGCCCTGTCGGGCTCTGTCGGGCTCTGTCGGGCTCTACTGGGCTCTACTGGGCTCTGTCGGGCTCTACTGTGCCCTGTCGGGCCCTGTCGGGCTCTGTCGGGCTCTACTGGGCTCTGTCGGGCTCTGTCGGGCTCTGTCGGGCTCTACTGGGCCCTGTCGGGCCCTGTCGGGCTCTGTCGGGCCCTGTCGGGCCCTACTGGGCCCTGTCGGGCCCTGTAGGGCTCTGTCGGGCTCTGTAGGGCCCTGTCGGGCTCTGTCGGGCTCTATTGGGCCCTGTCGGGCCCTGTCGGGCCCTGTCGGGCTCTGTCGGGCCCTGTCGGGCCCTGTCGGGCTCTGTCGGGCTCTGTCGGGCTCTACTGGGCCCTGTCGGGCTCTGTCGGGCTCTGTCGGGCCCTGTCGGGCCCTGTCGGGCTCTGTCGGGCTCTACTGGGCTCTGTCGGGCCCTGTCGGGCCCTGTCGGGCCCTGTCGGGCTCTGTCGGGCTCTGTCAGGCTCTGTCGGGCTCTACTGGGCCCTGTCGGGCTCTGTCGGGCCCTGTCGGGCTCTGTCGGGCCCTGTCGGGCCCTGTCGGGCTCTGTCGGGCTCTGTCGGGCTCTGTCGGGCTCTGTCGAGCCCTGTCGGGCTCTGTCGGGCTCTGTTGGGCTCTGTCGGGCTCTGTCGGGCTCTACTGGGCCCTGTCGGGCCCTGTCGGGCCCTGTCGGGCTCTGTCGGGCTCTGTCGGGCTCTGTCGGGTTCTGTCGGGCTCTGTCGGGCTCTGTCGGGCTCTACTGGGCTCTACTGGGCTCTGTCGGGCTCTACTGGGCCCTGTCGGGCCCTGTCGGGCTCTGTCGGTCTCTGTCGGGCTCAACTGGTCTCTGTCGGGCCCTGTCGGGCCCTGTCGGGCCCTGTCGGGCCCTGTCGGGCTCTGTCGGGCTCTGTCGGGCTCTGTCGGGCTCTGTCGGGCTCTACTGGGCCCTGTCGGGCTCTGTCAGGCTCTGTCGGGCCCTGTCGGGCCCTGTCGGGCCCTGTCGGGCTCTACTGGGCTCTGTCGGGCTCTGTCAGGCTCTGTCGGGCTCTACTGGGCCCTGTCGGGCCCTGTCGGGCCCTGTCGGGCTCTGTCGGGCTCTGTCGGGCTCTGTCGGGCTCTACTGGGCTCTGTCGGGCTCTGTCAGGCTCTGTCGGGCTCTACTGGGCCCTGTCGGGCTCTGTCGGGCCCTGTAGGGCTCTGTTGGGCTCTGTCGGGCTCTGTCGGGCTCTGTCGGGCTCTACTGGGCTCTACTGGGCCCTGTCGGGCTCTGTCGGGCTCTGTCGGGCTCTGTCGGGCTCTGTCGGGCTCTACTGGGCCCTGTCGGTCTCTGTCGGGCCCTGTCGGGTTCTGTCGGGCTCTGTCGGGCTCTGTCGGGCTCTACTGGGCCCTGTCGGGCTCTGTCGGGCTCTGTCAGGCTCTGTCGGGCCCTGTCGGGCTCTGTCGGGCTCTGTCGGGCCCTGTCGGGCCCTGTCGGGCTCTACTGGGCCCTGTCGGGCCCTGTCGGGCCCTGTCGGGCCCTGTCGGGCTCTGTCGGGCCCTGTCGGGCCCTGTCGGGCTCTACTGGGCCCTGTCGGGCCCTGTCGGGCCCTGTCGGGCTCTGTCGGGCTCTGTCGGGCCCTGTCGGGCTCTGTCGGGCTCTACTGGGCCCTGTCGGGCCCTGTCGGGCCCTGTCGGGCTCTGTCGGGCTCTGTCGGGCTCTGTCGGGCTCTGTCGGGCCCTGTCGGGCTCTGTCGGGCTCTACTGGGCTCTGTCGGGCTCTGTCGGGCCCTGTCGGGCCCTGTCGGGCTCTGTCGGGCTCTGTCAGGCTCTGTCGGGCTCTACTGGGCCCTGTCGGGCTCTGTCGGGCCCTGTCGGGCTCTGTCGGGCTCTGTCGGGCTCTGTCGGGCCCTGTCGGGCCCTGTCGGGCTCTGTCGGGCTCTGTCGAGCCCTGTCGGGCCCTGTCGGGCTCTGTCGGGCTCTGTCGGGCTCTGTCGGGCTCTGTCGGGCTCTGTCGGGCTCTACTGGGCCCTGTCGGGCCCTGTCGGGCTCTGTCGGGCCCTGTCGGGCCCTGTCGGGCTCTGTCGGGCTCTGTCGGGCTCTGTCGGGCCCTGTCGGGCCCTGTCGGGCTCTGTCGGGCTCTGTCGGGCCCTGTCGGGCTCTGTCGGGCCCTGTCGGGCCCTGTCGGGCTCTGTCGGGCTCTGTCGGGCTCTGTCGGGCCCTGTCGGGCTCTGTCGGGCTCTACTGGGCTCTGTCGGGCTCTGTCGGGCCCTGTCGGGCCCTGTCGGGCTCTGTCGGGCTCTGTCAGGCTCTGTCGGGCTCTACTGGGCCCTGTCGGGCTCTGTCGGGCCCTGTCGGGCTCTGTCGGGCCCTGTCGGGCCCTGTCGGGCCCTGTCGGGCCCTGTCGGGCTCTGTCGGGCTCTGTCGGGCTCTGTCGAGCCCTATCGGGCTCTGTCGGGCCCTGTCGGGCTCTGTCGGGCTCTGTCGGGCCCTGTCGGGCTCTGTCGGGCTCTGTCGGGCTCTGTCGGGCTCTGTCGGGCCCTGTCGGGCCCTGTCGGGCTCTACTGGGCTCTGTCGGGCTCTGTCGGGCCCTGTCGGGCCCTGTCGGGCTCTGTCGGGCTCTGTCAGGCTCTGTCGGGCTCTACTGGGCCCTGTCGGGCTCTGTCGGGCTCTGTCGGGCCCTGTCGGGCCCTGTCGGGCTCTGTCGGGCTCTGTCGGGCTCTGTCGAGCCCTGTCGGGCCCTGTCGGGCCCTGTCGGGCTCTGTCGGGCTCTGTCGGGCTCTGTCGGGCTCTACTGGGCCCTGTCGGGCCCTGTCGGGCCCTGTCGGGCTCTGTCGGGCTCTGTCGGGCTCTACTGGGCTCTACTGGGCTCTG
This sequence comes from Caloenas nicobarica, assembly GCF_036013445.1. Lineage (NCBI taxonomy): Eukaryota > Metazoa > Chordata > Aves > Columbiformes > Columbidae > Caloenas > Caloenas nicobarica. The sequence goes on along the minus strand of NW_027017444.1, from coordinate 47,166 downwards.
TCGGGCTCTGTCGGGCTCTACTGTGCCCTGTCGGGCCCTGTCGGGCCCTGTCGGGCTCTGTCGGGCTCTACTGGGCTCTGTCGGGCTCTGTCGGGCCCTGTCGGCCCCGTCGGGCCCTGTCGGGCTCTGTCGGGCTCTGTCGGGCTCTGTCGGGCTCTACTGGGCTCTGTCGGGCCCTGTCGGGCCCTGTCGGGCCCTGTCGGGCTCTGTCGGGCTCTACTGGGCCCTGTCGGGCTCTGTCAGGCTCTGTCGGGCCCTGTCGGGCCCTGTCGGGCCCTGTCGGGCTCTGTCGGGCTCTGTCGGGCTCTGTCGGGCCCTGTCGGGCTCTACTGGGCCCTGTCGGGCTCTGTCGGGCTCTGTCGGGCTCTGTCGGGCTCTGTCGGGCTCTACTGGGCCCTGTCGGGTTCTGTCGGGCTCTGTCGGGCTCTGTCGGGCTCTACTGGGCCCTGTCAATCCCTGTCGGGCCCTGTCGGGCCCTGTCGGGCCCTGTCGGGCTCTGTCGGGCTCTGTCGGGCCCTGTCGGGCCCTGTCGGGCTCTGTCGGGCTCTGTCGGGCTCTACTGGGCCCTGTCGGGCCCTGTCGGGCCCTGTCGGGCCCTGTCGGGCTCTGTCGGGCTCTACTGGGCCCTGTCGGGCCCTGTCGGGCCCTGTCGGGCCCTGTCGGGCTCTGTCGGGCTCTGTCGGGCTCTACTGGGCTCTGTCGGGCCCTGTCGGGCTCTGTCGGGCCCTGTCGGGCCCTGTCGGGCTCTGTCGGGCTCTGTCGGGCCCTGTCGGGCCCTGTCGGGCTCTGTCGGGATCTACTGGGCTCTGTCGGGCCCTGTCGGGCCCTGTCGGGCTCTGTCGGGCTCTGTCGGGCTCTGTCGGGCTCAACTGGGCTCTGTCGGGCTCTGTCGGGTTCTGTCGGGCTCTGTCGGGCTCTACTGGGCTCTACTGGGCTCTGTCGGGCTCTACTGGGCCCTGTCGGGCCCTGTCGGGCTCTGTCGGGCTCTGTCGGGCTCTGTCGGGTTCTGTCGGGCTCTGTCGGGCTCTACTGGGCTCTGTCGGGCTCTGTCGGGCCCTGTCGGGCCCTGTCGGGCTCTGTCGGGCTCTACTGGGCTCTGTCGGGCTCTACTGGGCTCTACTGGGCCCTGTCGGGCCCTGTCGGGCTCTGTCGGGCTCTATCGGGCTCTGTCGGGCGCTACTGGGCCCTGTCGGGCCCTGTCGGGCCCTGTCGGGCTCTGTCGGGCCCTGTCGGGCTCTGTCGGGCTCTGTCGGGCTCTGTCGGGCTCTGTCGGGCGCTACTGGGCCCTGTCGGGCCCTGTCGGGCTCTGTCGGGCCCTGTCGGGCTCTGTCGGGCTCTGTCGGGCCCTGTCGGGCTCTGTCGGGCTCTGTCGGGCTCTGTCGGGCGCTACTGGGCCCTGTCGGGCCCTGTCGGGCTCTGTCGGGCCCTGTCGGGCTCTGTCGTGCTCTGTCGGGCTCTGTCGGGCTCTGTCGGGCTCTACTGGGCTCTACTGGGCTCTGTCGGGCTCTGTCGGGCTCTACTGGGCCCTGTCGGGCCCTGTCGGGCCCTGTCGGGCCCCGTCGGGCTCTGTCGGGCTCTACTGGGCTGTCGGGCTCTCTCGGGCTCTGTCGGGCCCTGTCGGGCTCTGTCGGGCTCTGTCGGGCTCTGTCGGGCTCTACTGGGCTCTGTCGGGCTCTGTCGGGCTCTGTCGGGCTCTGTCGGGCTCTACTGGGCTCTGTCGGGCCCTGTCGGGCCCTGTCGGGCCCTGTCGGGCCCTGTCGGGCTCTGTCGGGCTCTGTCGGGCTCTGTCGGGCTCTACTGGGCTCTGTCGGGCTCTACTGGGCTCTACTGGGCCCTGTCGGGCCCTGTCGGGCTCTGTCGGGCCCTGTCGGGCTCTGTCGGGCTCTGTCGGGCTCTGTCGGGCTCTACTGGGCTCTGTCGGGCCCTGTCGGGCCCTGTCGGGCTCTGTCGGGCTCTGTCGGGTTCTGTCGGGCTCTGTCGGGCTCTGTCGGGCTCTACTGGGCTCTGTCGGGCCCTGTCGGGCCCTGTCGGGCTCTGTCGGGCCCTGTCGGGCCCTGTCGGGCTCTGTCGGGCTCTGTCGGGCTCTGTTGGGCTCTGTCGGGCTCTGTCGGGCTCTGTCGGGCTCTACTGGGCTCTGTCGGGCTCTGTCGGGCCCTGTCGGGCCCTGTCGGGCCCTGTCGGGCTCTGTCGGGCTCTGTCGGGCTCTACTGGGCCCTGTCGGGCCCTGTCGGGCTCTGTCGGGCTCTGTCGGGCTCTGTCGGGCTCTTTCGGGCTCTACTGGGCCCTGTCGGGCCCTGTCGGGCTCTGTCGGGCTCTGTCGGGCTCTGTCGGCTCTACTGGGCACTGTCGGGCCCTGTCGGGCCCTGTCGGGCTCTCTCGGGCTCTGTCGGGCCCTGTCGGGCCCTGTCGGGCTCTGTCGGGCTCTGTCGGGCTCTACTGGGCTCTGTCGGGCTCTGTCGGGCCCTGTCGGGCCCTGTCGGGCCCTGTCGGGCTCTGTCGGGCTCTGTCGGGATCTGTCGGGCTCTACTGGGCCCTGTCGGGCCCTGTCGGCCTCTGTCGGCCTCTGTCGGGCTCTGTCGGGCCCTGTCGGGCCCTGTCGGGCTCTGTCGGGCTCTACTGGGCCCTGTCGGGCCCTGTCAGGACCTGTCGGGCTCTGTCGGGCCCTGTCGGGCCCTGTCGGGCCCTGTCGGGCTCTGTCGGGCTCTGTCGGGCTCTGTCGGGCGCTACTGGGCCCTGTCGGGCCCTGTCGGGCTCTGTCGGGCCCTGTCGGGCTCTGTCGGGCTCTGTCGGGCCCTGTCGGGCTCTGTCGGGCTCTGTCGGGCTCTGTCGGGCGCTACTGGGCCCTGTCGGGCCCTGTCGGGCTCTGTCGGGCCCTGTCGGGCTCTGTCGGACTCTGTCGGGCCCTGTCGGGCCCTGTTGGGCTCTGTCGGGCTCTACTGGGCTAAACTGGGCCCTGTCGGGCTCTGTCGGGCTCTACTGGGCCCTGTCGGGCTCTGTCGGGCTCTGTCGGGCTCTGTCGGGCTCTGTCGGGCTCTACTGGGCCCTGTCGGGCTCTGTCGGGCTCTGTCGGGCCCTGTCGGGCTCTGTCAGGCTCTGTCGGGCTCTGTCGGGCTCTACTGGGCCCTGTCGGGCCCTGTCGGGCCCTGTCGGGCTCTACTGGGCTCTACTGGGCTCTGTCGGGCTCTACTGGGCCCTGTCGGGCCCTGTCGGGCCCTGTCGGGCTCTGTCGGGCTCTGTCGGGCTGTGTCGGGCTCTGTCGGGCTCTGTCGGGCTCTACTGGGCTCTACTGGGCTCTGTCGGGCTCTGTCGGGCTCTACTGTGCCCTGTCGGGCCCTGTCGGGCTCTACTGGGCTCTGTCGGGCTCTACTGGGCTCTGTCGGGCTCTACTGGGCCCTGTCGGGCTCTACTGGGCTCTACTGGGCTCTGTCGGGCTCTACTGGGCCCTGTCGGGCCCTGTCGGGCCCTGTCGGGCTCTGTCGGGCTCTGTCGGGCTGTGCCGGGCTCTGTCGGGCTCTGTCGGGCTCTACTGGGCTCTACTGGGCTCTGTCGGGCTCTGTCGGGCTCTACTGTGCCCTGTCGGGCCCTGTCGGGCTCTACTGGGCTCTGTCGGGCTCTACTGGGCTCTGTCGGACTCTGTCGGGCCCTGTCGGGCCCTGTTGGGCTCTGTCGGGCTCTACTGGGCTAAACTGGGTTCTGTCGGGCTCTGTCGGGCTCTACTGGGCCCTGTCGGGCTCTGTCGGGCTCTGTCGGGCTCTGTCGGGCTCTGTCGGGCTCTGTCGGGCTCTACTGGGCCCTGTCGGGCTCTGTCGGGCTCTGTCGGGCCCTGTCGGGCTCTGTCAGGCTCTGTCGGGCTCTGTCGGGCTCTACTGGGCCCTGTCGGGCCCTGTCGGGCCCTGTCGGGCTCTACTGGGCTCTACTGGGATCTGTCGGGCTCTACTGGGCCCTGTCGGGCCCTGTCGGGCCCTGTCGGGCTCTACTGGGCTCTACTGGGATCTGTCGGGCTCTACTGGGCCCTGTCGGGCTCTGTCGGGCTCTGTCGGGCCCTGTCGGGCTCTGTCAGGCTCTGTCGGGCTCTGTCGGGCTCTACTGGGCCCTGTCGGGCCCTGTCGGGCCCTGTCGGGCTCTACTGGGCTCTACTGGGATCTGTCGGGCTCTACTGGGCCCTGTCGGGCCCTGTCGGGCCCTGTCGGGCTCTGTCGGGCTCTGTCGGGCTGTGTCGGGCTCTGTCGGGCTCTGTCGGGCTCTACTGGGCTCTACTGGGCTCTGTCGGGCTCTGTCGGGCTCTACTGTGCCCTGTCGGGCCCTGTCGGGCTCTACTGGGCTCTGTCGGGCTCTACTGGGCTCTGTCGGGCTCTACTGGGCCCTGTCGGGCTCTACTGGGCCCTGTCGGGCCCTGTCGGGCTCTGTCGGGCTCTGTCGGGCCCTGTCGGGCCCTGTCGGGCCCTGTCGGGCTCTGTCGGGCCCTGTCGGGCTCTGTCGGGCCCTGTCGGGCCCTGTCGTGCTCTGTCGGGCCCTGTCGGGCCCTGTCGGGCCCTGTCGGGCCCTGTCGGCCTCTGTCGGGCTCTGTCGGGCTCTACTGGGCCCTGTCGGGTTCTGTCGGGCTCTGTCAGGCTCTGTCGGGCTCTACTGGGCCCTGTCGGGCCCTGTCGGGCTCTGTCGGGCCCTGTCGGGCCCTGTCGGGACCTGTCGGGCTCTGTCGGGCTCTGTCGGGCTCTGTCGGGCTCTCCTGGGCCCTGTCGGGCCCTGTCGGGCTCTGTCGGGCTCTGTCGGGCTCTGTCGGGCTCTACTGGGCCCTGTCGGGCCCTGTCGGGCCCTGTCGGGCCCTGTCGGGCTCTGTCGGGCTCTACTGGGCCCTGTCGGGTTCTGTCGGGCTCTGTCGGGCTCTGTCGGGCTCTACTGGGCCCTGTCGGGCCCTGTCGGGCTCTGTCGGGCCCTGTCGGGCCCTGTCGGGCCCTGTCGGGCTCTGTCGGGCTCTGTCGGGCTCTACTGGGCCCTGTCGGGCCCTGTCGGGCCCTGTCGGGCTCTGTCGGGCCCTGTCGGGCCCTGTCGGGCTCTGTCAGGCTCTGTCGGGCTCTGTCGGGCTCTGTCGGGCTCAACTGGTCTCTGTCGGGCTCTGTCGGGCTCTGTCGGGCTCTGTCGGGCTCTGTCGGGCTCTGCTGGGTCCTGTCGGGCCCTGTCGGGCTCTGTCGGGCTCTGTCGGGCTCTGTCGGGCCCTGTCGGGCTCTGTCGGGCTCTGTCGGGCTCTACTGGGCTCTACTGGGCTCTGTCGGGCTCTACTGTGCCCTGTCGGGCCCTGTCGGGCCCTGTCGGGCTCTGTCGGGCTCTACTGGGCTCTGTCGGGCTCTGTCGGGCTCTACTGGGCCCTGTCGGGCCCTGTCGGGCTCTGTCGGGCCCTGTCGGGCCCTACTGGGCCCTGTCGGGCCCTGTAGGGCTCTGTCGGGCTCTGTAGGGCCCTGTCGGGGTCTGTCGGGCTCTATTGGGCCCTGTCGGGCCCTGTCGGGCCCTGTCGGGCTCTGTCGGGCCCTGTCGGGCCCTGTCGGGCTCTACTGGGCTCTGTCGGGCTCTACTGGGCCCTGTCGAGCTCTGTCGGTCTCTGTCGGGCACTGTCGGGCCCTGTCGGGCTCTGTCGGGCTCTACTGGGCTCTGTCGGGCTCTGTCAGGCTCTGTCGGGCTCTACTGGGCCCTGTCGGGCTCTGTCGGGCCCTGTCGGGCCCTGTCGGGCCCTGTCGGGCTCTGTCGGGCTCTGTCGGGCTCTGTCGAGCCCTGTCGGGCTCTGTCGGGCTCTGTTGGGCTCTGTCGGGCTCTGTCGGGCTCTACTGGGCCCTGTCGGGCCCTGTCGGGCCCTGTCGGGCCCTGTCGGGCTCTGTCGGGCTCTGTCGGGTTCTGTCGGGCTCTGTCGGGCTCTACTGGGCTCTACTGGGCTCTGTCGGGCTCTACTGGGCCCTGTCGGGCCCTGTCGGGCTCTGTCGGGCTCTGTCGGTCTCTGTCGGGCTCAACTGGTCTCTGTCGGGCCCTGTCGGGCCCTGTCGGGCCCTGTCGGGCCCTGTCGGGCTCTGTCGGGCTCTGTCGGGCTCTGTCGGGCTCTACTGGGCTCTGTCGGGCTCTGTCAGGCTCTGTCGGGCTCTGTCGGGCTCTGTCGGGCCCTGTCGGGCCCTGTCGGGCCCTGTCGGGCCCTGTCGGGCTCTACTGGGCTCTGTCGGGCTCTGTCAGGCTCTGTCGGGCTCTACTGGGCCCTGTCGGGCCCTGTCGGGCCCTGTCGGGCTCTGTCGGGCTCTGTCGGGCTCTGTCGGGCTCTGTCGGGCTCTGTCGGGCTCTACTGGGCTCTGTCGGGCTCTGTCAGGCTCTGTCGGGCTCTACTGGGCCCTGTCGGGCTCTGTCGGGCCCTGTCGGGCCCTGTCGGGCTCTGTCGGGCTCTGTCGGGCTCTGTCGGGCTCTGTCGGGCTCTACTGGGCTCTACTGGGCCCTGTCGGGCTCTGTCGGGCTCTGTCGGGCTCTGTCGGGCTCTGTCGGGCTCTACTGGGCCCTGTCGGGCTCTGTCGGGCCCTGTCGGGTTCTGTCGGGCTCTGTCGGGCTCTGTCGGGCTCTACTGGGCCCTGTCGGGCTCTGTCGGGCTCTGTCAGGCTCTGTCGGGCCCTGTCGGGCTCTGTCGGGCTCTGTCGGGCCCTGTCGGGCCCTGTCGGGCTCTACTGTACCCTGTCGAGCCCTGTCGGGCCCTTTCGGGCTCTGTCGGGCTCTGTCGGGCCCTGTCGGGCCCTGTCGGGCTCTACTGGGCCCTGTCGGGCCCTGTCGGGCCCTGTCGGGCCCTGTCGGGCTCTGTCGGGCCCTGTCGGGCTCTGTCGGGCTCTACTGGGCCCTGTCGGGCCCTGTCGGGCCCTGTCGGGCTCTGTCGGGCCCTGTCGGGCCCTGTCGGGCTCTGTCGGGCTCTACTGGGCTCTGTCGGGCTCTGTCGGGCCCTGTCGGGCCCTGTCGGGCTCTGTCGGGCTCTGTCAGGCTCTGTCGGGCTCTACTGGGCCCTGTCGGGCCCTGTCGGGCCCTGTCGGGCTCTGTCGGGCTCTGTCGGGCTCTGTCGGGCCCTGTCGGGCCCTGTCGGGCTCTGTCGGGCTCTGTCGAGCCCTGCCGGGCCCTGTCGGGCCCTGTCGGGCTCTGTCGGGCTCTGTCGGGCTCTGTCGGGCTCTACTGGGCCCTGTCGGGCTCTGTCGGGCTCTGTCGGGCTCTGTCGGGTTCTGTCGGGTTCTGTCGGGCTCTGTCGGGCTCTGTCGGGCTCTACTGGGCTCTACTGGGCTCTGTCGGGCTCTGTCGGGCTCTACTGGGCCCTGTCGGGCCCTGTCGGGCTCTGTCGGGCTCTGTCGGGCTCAACTGGTCTCTGTCGGGCTCTGTCGGGCCCTGTCGGGCTCTGTCCGGCCCTGTCGGGCCCTGTCGGGCCCTGTCGGGCTCTGTCGGGCTCTGTCGGGCTCTGTCGGGCTCTGTCGGGCTCTACTGGGCCCTGTCGGGCTCTGTCAGGCTCTGTCGGGCTCTGTCGGGCTCTGTCGGGCCCTGTCGGGCCCTGTCGGGCCCTGTCGGGCCCTGTCGGGCTCTACTGGGCTCTGTCGGGCTCTGTCAGGCTCTGTCGGGCTCTACTGGGCCCTGTCGGGCCCTGTCGGGCCCTGTCGGGCTCTGTCGGGCTCTGTCGGGCTCTGTCGGGCTCTACTGGGCTCTGTCGGGCTCTGTCAGGCTCTGTCGGGCTCTACTGGGCCCTGTCGGGCTCTGTCGGGCCCTGTCGGGCTCTGTCGGGCTCTACTGGGCTCTACTGGGCCCTGTCGGGCTCTGTCGGGCTCTGTCGGGCTCTGTCGGGCTCTGTCGGGCTCTACTGGGCCCTGTCGGGCCCTGTCGGGCTCTGTCGGGCCCTGTCGGGTTCTGTCGGGCTCTGTCGGGCTCTGTCGGGCCCTGTCGGGCCCTGTCGGGCCCTGTCTGGCTCTACTGGGCCCTGTCGGGCCCTGTCGGGCCCTGTCGGGCTCTGTCGGGCTCTGTCGGGCCCTGTCGGGCCCTGTCGGGCTCTACTGGGCCCTGTCGGGCCCTGTCGGGCCCTGTCGGGCTCTGTCGGGCTCTGTCGGGCCCTGTCGGGCTCTGTCGGGCTCTACTGGGCCCTGTCGGGCCCTGTCGGGCCCTGTCGGGCTCTGTCGGGCTCTGTCGGGCCCTGTCGGGCTCTGTCGGGCTCTGTCGGGCTCTGTCGGGCTCTGTCGGGCCCTGTCGGGCTCTGTCGGGCTCTACTGGGCTAAACTGGGCCCTGTCGGGCCCTGTCGGGCCCTGTCGGGCCGTGTCGGGCCCTGTCGGGCCCTGTCGGGCCGTGTCGGGCCCTGTCGGGCTCTGTCGGGCTCTGTCGGGCTCTGTCGGGCTCTGTCGGGCTCTACTGGGCCCTGTCGGGCCCTGTCGGGCCCTGTCGGGCTCTGTCAGGCTCTGTCGGGCTCTGTCGGGCTCTACTGGGCCCTGTCGGGCCCTGTCGGGCCCTGTCGGGCTCTACTGGGCTCTACTGGGCTCTGTCGGGCTCTGTCGGGCTCTACTGGGCCCTGTCGGGCCCTGTCGAGCCCTGTCGGGCTCTGTCGGGCTCTACTGGGCTCTACTGGGCTCTGTCGGGCTCTGTCGGGCTCTACTGTGCCCTGTCGGGCCCTGTCGGGCTCTGTCGGGCTCTACTGGGCCCTGTCGGGCCCTGTCGGGCTCTGTCGGGCTCTACTGGGCTCTGTCGGGCTCTGTCGGGCTCTGTCGGGCTCTGTCGGGCCCTGTCGCGCTCTGTCGGGCTCTGTCGGGCTCTGTCGGGCTCTGTCGGGCTCTACTGGGCCCTGTCGGGTTCTGTCGGGCTCTGTCGGGCTCTGTCGGGCTCTACTGGGCCCTGTCAATCCCTGTCGGGCCCTGTCGGGCTCTGTCGGGCTCTACTGGGCCCTGTCGGGCCCTGTCGGGCCCTGTCGGGCCCTGTCGGGCTCTGTCGGGCTCTGTCGGGCTCTACTGGGCCCTGTCGGGCCCTGTCGGGCCCTGTCGGGCTCTGTCGGGCTCTGTCGGGCTCTGTCGGGCTCTACTGGGCTCTGTCGGGCCCTGTCGGGCTCTGTCGGGCCCTGTCGGGCCCTGTCGGGCCCTGTCGGGCTCTGTCGGGCTCTGTCGGGCTCTACTGGGCTCTGTCGGGCTCTGTCGGGCTCTACTGGGCCCTGTCGGGCCCTGTCGGGCCCTGTCGGGCTCTGTCGGGCTCTGTCGGGCTCTGTCGGGCTCTGTCGGGTTCTGTCGGGCTCTGTCGGGCTCTGTCGGGCTCTACTGTGCTCTGTCGGGCTCTGTCGGGCTCTGTCGGGCTCTGTCGGGCTCTGTCGGGCTCAACTGGTCTCTGTCGGGCTCTGTCGGGCTCTGTCGGGCTCTGTCGGGCCCTGTCGGGCTCTACTGGGCTCTGTCGGGCTCTGTCAGGCTCTGTTGGGCTCTACTGGGCCCTGTCGGGCTCTGTCGGGCCCTGTCGGGCTCTGTCGGGCTCTGTCGGGCTCTGTCGGGCTCTGTCGGGCTCTACTGGGCTCTACTGGGCCCTGTCGGGCTCTGTCGGGCTCTGTCGGGCTCTGTCGGGCTCTGTCGGGCCCTGTCGGGCTCTGTCGGGCTCTACTGGGCCCTGTCGGGCCCTGTCGGGCCCTGTCGGGCTCTGTCGGGCCCTGTCGGGCCCTGTCGGGCTCTGTCGGGCTCTACTGGGCTCTGTCGGGCTCTGTCGGGCCCTGTCGGGCCCTGTCGGGCTCTGTCGGGCTCTGTCAGGCTCTGTCGGGCTCTACTGGGCCCTGTCGGGCCCTGTCGGGCCCTGTCGGGCCCTGTCGGGCTCTGTCGGGCTCTGTCGGGCCCTGTCGGGCCCTGTCGGGCTCTGTCGGGCTCTGTCGAGCCCTGTCGGGCCCTGTCGGGCTCTGTCGGGCTCTGTCGGGCTCTGTCGGGCTCTGTCGGGCTCTGTCGGGCTCTACTGGGCCCTGTCGGGCCCTGTCGGGCCCTGTCGGGCTCTGTCGGGCTCTGTCGGGCTCTGTCGGGTTCTGTCGGGCTCTGTCGGGCTCTGTCGGGCTCTACTGGGCTCTACTGGGCTCTGTCGGGCTCTGTCAGGCTCTACTGGGCCCTGTCGGGCCCTGTCGGGCTCTGTCGGGCTCTGTCGGTCTCTGTCGGGCTCAACTGGTCTCTGTCGGGCTCTGTCGGGCCCTGTCGGGCTCTGTCCGGCCCTGTCGGGCCCTATCGGGCCCTGTCGGGCTCTGTCGGGCTCTGTCGGGCTCTGTCGGGCTCTGTCGGGCTCTACTGGGCCCTGTCGGGCTCTGTCAGGCTCTGTCGGGCTCTGTCGGGCTCTGTCGGGCCCTGTCGGGCCCTGTCGGGCCCTGTCGGGCCCTGTCGGGCTCTACTGGGCTCTGTCGGGCTCTGTCAGTCTCTGTCGGGCTCTACTGGGCCCTGTCGGGCCCTGTCGGGCCCTGTCGGGCCCTGTCGGGCTCTGTCGGGCTCTGTCGGGCTCTACTGGGCTCTGTCGGGCTCTGTCAGGCTCTGTCGGGCTCTACTGGGCCCTGTCGGGCTCTGTCGGGCTCTGTCGGGCTCTGTCGGGCTCTACTGGGCTCTACTGGGCCCTGTCGGGCTCTGTCGGGCTCTGTCGGGCTCTGTCGGGCTCTGTCGGGCTCTACTGGGCCCTGTCGGGCCCTGTCGGGCTCTGTCGGGCCCTGTCGGGTTCTGTCGGGCTCTGTCGGGCTCTGTCGGGCTCTACTGGGCCCTGTCGGGCTCTGTCGGGCTCTGTCAGGCTCTGTCGGGCCCTGTCGGGCTCTGTCGGGCTCTGTCGGGCCCTGTCGGGCCCTGTCGGGCCCTGTCTGGCTCCACTGGGCCCTGTCGGGCCCTGTCGGGCCCTGTCGGGCTCTGTCGGGCTCTGTCGGGCTCTGTCGGGCCCTGTCGGGCCCTGTCGGGCTCTACTGGGCCCTGTCGGGCCCTGTCGGGCCCTGTCGGGCTCTGTCGGGCTCTGTCGGGCCCTGTCGGGCTCTGTCGGGCTCTACTGGGCCCTGTCGGGCCCTGTCGGGCCCTGTCGGGCTCTGTCGGGCCCTGTCGGGCCCTGTCGGGCTCTGTCGGGCTCTGTCGGGCTCTGTCGGGCCCTGTCGGGCCCTGTCGGGCTCTGTCGGGCTCTACTGGGCTAAACTGGGCCCTGTCGGGCCCTGTCGGGCTCTGTCGGGCCGTGTCGGGCCCTGTCGGGCCCTGTCGGGCCGTGTCGGGCCCTGTCGGGCCCTGTCGGGCCCTGTCGGGCTCTGTCGGGCTCTGTCGGGCTCTGTCGGGCTCTACTGGGCCCTGTCGGGCTCTGTCGGGCTCTGTCGGGCTCTGTCGGGATCTGTCGGGCTCTACTGGGCCCTGTCGGGCTCTGTCGGGCCCTGTCGGGCCCTGTCGGGCTCTGTCAGGCTCTGTCGGGCTCTGTCGGGCTCTACTGGGCCCTGTCGGGCCCTGTCGGGCCCTGTCGGGCTCTACTGGGCTCTACTGGGCTCTGTCGGGCTCTGTCGGGCTCTACTGGGCCCTGTCGGGCCCTGTCGGGCCCTGTCGGGCTCTGTCGGGCTCTGTCGGGCTCTACTGGGCTCTACTGGGCTCTGTCGGGCTCTGTCGGGCTCTACTGGGCCCTGTCGGGCCCTGTCGGGCTCTGTCGGGCTCTACTGGGCCCTGTCGGGCCCTGTCGGGCCCTGTCGGGCTCTGTCGGGCTCTACTGGGCTCTGTCGGGCCCTGTCGGGCCCTCTCGGGCCCTGTCGGGCTCTGTCGGGCTCTGTCGGGCCCTGTCGCGCTCTGTCGGGCTCTGTCGGGCTCTGTCGGGGTCTGTCGGGCTCTGTCGGGCTCTACTGGGCCCTGTCGGGCTCTGTCGGGCTCTGTCGGGCTCTACTGGGCCCTGTCAATCCCTGTCGGGCCCTGTCGGGCTCTGTCGGGCTCTACTGGGCCCTGTCGGGCCCTGTCGGGCCCTGTCGGGCCCTGTCGGGCTCTGTCGGGCTCTGTCGGGCTCTACTGGGCCCTGTCGGGCCCTGTCGGGCCCTGTCGGGCTCTGTCGGGCTCTGTCGGGCTCTGTCGGGCTCTACTGGGCTCTGTCGGGCCCTGTCGGGCTCTGTCGGGCCCTGTCGGGCCCTGTCGGGCCCTGTCGGGCTCTGTCGGGCTCTGTCGGGCTCTACTGGGCTCTGTCGGGCTCTGTCGGGCTCTACTGGGCCCTGTCGGGCCCTGTCGGGCTCTGTCGGGCTCTGTCGGGCTCTGTCGGGCTCTGTCGGGTTCTGTCGGGCTCTGTCGGGCTCTGTCGGGCTCTACTGTGCTCTGTCGGGCTCTGTCGGGCTCTGTCGGGCTCTGTCGGGCTCTGTCGGGCTCAACTGGTCTCTGTCGGGCTCTGTCGGGCTCTGTCGGGCTCTGTCGGGCTCTGTCGGGCTCTACTGGGCTCTGTCGGGCTCTGTCAGGCTCTGTCGGGCTCTACTGGCCCCTGTCGGGCTCTGTCGGGCCCTGTCGGGCTCTGTCGGGCTCTGTCGGGCTCTACTGGGCTCTACTGGGCCCTGTCGGGCTCTGTCGGGCTCTGTCGGGCTCTGTCGGGCTCTGTCGGGCCCTGTCGGGCTCTGTCGGGCTCTACTGGGCCCTGTCGGGCCCTGTCGGGCCCTGTCGGGCCCTGTCGGGCTCTGTCGGGCTCTACTGGGCTCTGTCGGGCTCTGTCGGGCCCTGTCGGGCCCTGTCGGGCTCTGTCGGGCTCTGTCAGGCTCTGTCGGGCTCTACTGGGCCCTGTCGGGCCCTGTCGGGCCCTGTCGGGCTCTGTCGGGCTCTGTCGGGCTCTGTTGGGCCCTGTCGGGCCCTGTCGGGCTCTGTCGGGCTCTGTCGGGCTCTGTCGAGCCCTGTCGGGCCCTGTCGGGCTCTGTCGGGCTCTGTCGGGCTCTGTCGGGCTCTGTCGGGTTCTGTCGGGCTCTGTCGGGCTCTGTCGGGCTCTACTGGGCTCTACTGGGCTCTGTCGGGCTCTGTCAGGCTCTACTGGGCCCTGTCGGGCCCTGTCGGGCTCTGTCGGGCTCTGTCGGTCTCTGTCGGGCTCAACTGGTCTCTGTCGGGCTCTGTCGGGCCCTGTCGGGCTCTGTCCGGCCCTGTCGGGCCCTATCGGGCCCTGTCGGGCTCTGTCGGGCTCTGTCGGGCTCTGTCGGGCTCTGTCGGGCTCTACTGGGCCCTGTCGGGCTCTGTCAGGCTCTGTCGGGCTCTGTCGGGCTCTGTCGGGCCCTGTCGGGCCCTGTCGGGCCCTGTCGGGCCCTGTCGGGCTCTACTGGGCTCTGTCGGGCTCTGTCAGGCTCTGTCGGGCTCTACTGGGCCCTGTCGGGCCCTGTCGCGCCCTGTCGGGCCCTGTCGGGCTCTGTCGGGCTCTGTCGGGCTCTACTGGGCTCTGTCGGGCTCTGTCAGGCTCTGTCGGGCTCTACTGGGCCCTGTCGGGCTCTGTCGGGCCCTGTCGGGCTCTGTCGGGCTCTGTCGGGCTCTGTCGGGCTCTGTCGGGCTCTACTGGGCTCTACTGGGCCCTGTCGGGCTCTGTCGGGCTCTGTCGGGCTCTGTCGGGCTCTGTCGGGCTCTACTGGGCCCTGTCGGGCCCTGTCGGGCTCTGTCGGGCCCTGTCGGGTTCTGTCGGGCTCTGTCGGGCTCTGTCGGGCTCTACTGGGCCCTGTCGGGCTCTGTCGGGCTCTGTCAGGCTCTGTCGGGCCCTGTCGGGCTCTGTCGGGCTCTGTCGGGCCCTGTCGGGCCCTGTCGGGCCCTGTCTGGCTCTACTGGGCCCTGTCGGGCCCTGTCGGGCTCTGTCGGGCTCTGTCGGGCCCTGTCGGGCCCTGTCGGGCTCTACTGGGCCCTGTCGGGCCCTGTCGGGCCCTGTCGGGCTCTGTCGGGCTCTGTCGGGCCCTGTCGGGCTCTGTCGGGCTCTACTGGGCCCTGTCGGGCCCTGTCGGGCCCTGTCGGGCTCTGTCGGGCCCTGTCGGGCTCTGTCGGGCTCTGTCGGGCTCTGTCGGGCCCTGTCGGGCCCTGTCGGGCTCTGTCGGGCTCTACTGGGCTAAACTGGGCCCTGTCGAGCCCTGTCGGGCTCTGTCGGGCCGTGTCGGGCCCTGTCGGGCCCTGTCGGGCTCTGTCGGGCTCTGTCGGGCTCTGTCGGGCTCTGTCGGGCTCTACTGGGCCCTGTCGGGCTCTGTCGGGCTCTGTCGGGCTCTGTCGGGCTCTGTCGGGCTCTACTGGGCCCTGTCGGGCTCTGTCGGGCCCTGTCGGGCCCTGTCGGGCTCTGTCAGGCTCTGTCGGGCTCTGTCGGGCTCTACTGGGCCCTGTCGGGCCCTGTCGGGCCCTATCGGGCTCTACTGGTCTCTACTGGGCTCTGTCGGGCTCTGTCGGGCTCTACTGGGCCCTGTCGGGCTCTACTGGGCCCTGTCGGGCCCTGTCGGGCCCTGTCGGGCTCTGTCGGGCTCTGTCGGGCTCTACTGGGCTCTACTGGGCTCTGTCGGGCTCTGTCGGGCTCTACTGTGCCCTGTCGGGCCCTGTCGGGCTCTGTCGGGCTCTACTGGGCCCTGTCGGGCCCTCTCGGGCCCTGTCGGGCTCTGTCGGGCTCTACTGGGCTCTGTCGGGCCCTGTCGGGCCCTCTCGGGCCCTGTCGGGCTCTGTCGGGCTCTGTCGGGCCCTGTCGCGCTCTGTCGGGCCCTGTCGCGCTCTGTCGGGCTCTGTCGGGCTCTGTCGGGCTCTGTCGGGCTCTGTCGGGCTCTACTGGGCCCTGTCGGGTTCTGTCGGGCTCTGTCGGGCTCTGTCGGGCTCTACTGGGCCCTGTCAATCCCTGTCGGGCCCTGTCGGGCTCTGTCGGGCTCTACTGGGCCCTGTCGGGCCCTGTCGGGCCCTGTCGGGCTCTGTCGGGCTCTGTCGGGCTCTACTGGGCCCTGTCGGGCCCTGTCGGGCCCTGTCGGGCTCTGTCGGGCTCTGTCGGGCTCTGTCGGGCTCTACTGGGCCCTGTCGGGCCCTGTCGGGCCCTGTCGGGCCCTGTCGGGCTCTGTCGGGCTCTGTCGGGCTCTACTGGGCTCTGTCGGGCTCTGTCGGGCTCTACTGGGCCCTGTCGGGCCCTGTCGGGCTCTGTCGGGCTCTGTCGGGCTCTGTCGGGCTCTGTCGGGCTCTACTGTGCTCTGTCGGGCTCTGTCGGGCTCTGTCGGGCTCTGTCGGGCTCTGTCGGGCTCAACTGGTCTCTGTCGGGCTCTGTCGGGCTCTGTCGGGCTCTGTCGGGCTCTACTGGGCTCTACTGGGCTCTGTCGGGCTCTAATGGGCCCTGTCGGGCCCTGTCGGGCTCTGTCGGGCTCTGTCGGGCTCAACTGGTCTCTGTCGGGCTCTGTCGGGCTCTGTCGGGCTCTGTCGGGCTCTGTCGGGCTCTACTGGGCTCTACTGGGCTCTACTGGGCCCTGTCGGGCCCTGTCGGGCCCTGTCGGGCTCTGCCGGGCTCTGTCGGGCTCTGTCGGGTTCTGTCGGGCTCTGTCGGGCTCTACTGGGATCTGTCGGGCTCTGTCGGGCCCTGTCGGGCCCTGTCGGGCCCTGTCGGGCTCTGTCGGGCTCTACTGGGCTCTGTCGGGCTCTACTGGGCTCTACTGGGCCCTGTCGGGCTCTGTCGGGCTCTGTCGGGCTCTATCGGGCTCTGTCGGGCTATACTGGGCCCTGTCGGGCCCTGTCGGGCTCTGTCGGGCTCTGTCGGGCTCTGTCGGGCTCTGTCGGGCTCTACTGGGCTCTGTCGGGCTCTGTCGGGCTCTACTGGGCTCTGTCGGGCTCTGTCGGGCTCTACTGGGCTCTGTCGGGCCCTGTCGGGCCCTGTCGGGCTCTGTCGGGCTCTGTCGGGCTCTGTCGGGCCCTGTCGGGCCCTGTCGGGCTCTGTCGGGCTCTGTCGGGCTCTGTCGGGCGCTACTGGGCCCTGTCGGGCCCTGTCGGGCTCTGTCGGGCCCTGTCGGGCTCTGTCGGGCTCTGTCGGGCTCTGTCGGGCTCTGTCGGGCTCTGTCGGGCGCTACTGGGCCCTGTCGGGCCCTGTCGGGCTCTGTCGGGCTCTGTCGGGCCCTGTCGGGCTCTGTCGGGCCCTGTCGGGCTCTGTCGGGCTCTGTCGGGCTCTGTCGGGCCCTGTCGGGCCCTGTCGGGCCCTGTCGGGCTCTGTCGGGCTCTTTCGGGCTCTACTGGGCCCTGTCGGGCCCTGTCGGGCCCTGTCGGGCTCTGTCGGGCTCTACTGGGCCCTGTCGGGCCCTGTCGGGCCCTGTCGGGCTCTGTCGGGCTCTGTCGGGCCCTGTCGGGCCCTGTCGGGCTCTGTCGGGCTCTGTCGGGCTCTACTGGGCTCTGTCGGGCTCTGTCGGGCCCTGTCGGGCCCTGTCGGGCCCTGTTGGGCTCTGTCGGGCTCTGTCGGGCTCTGTCGGGCTCTACTGGGCCCTGTCGGGCCCTGTCGGGCTCTGTCGGCCTCTGTCGGGCTCTGTCGGGCCCTGTCGGGCCCTGTCGGGCTCTGTCGGGCTCTACTGGGCCCTGTCGGGCCCTGTCAGGCCCTGTCGGGCTCTGTCGGGCCCTGTCGGGCCCTGTCGGGCTCTGTCGGGCTCTGTCGGGCTCTGTTGGGCTCTGCTGGGTCCTGTCGGGCTCTGTCGGAATCTGTCGGGCCCTGTCGGGCCCTGTCGGGCTCTGTCGGGCTCTACTGGTCTAAACTGGGTTCTGTCGGGCTCTGTCGGGCTCTACTGGGCCCTGTCGGGCTCTGTCGGGCCCTGTCGGGCCCTGTCGGGCTCTGTCGGGCTCTACTGGGCTAAACTGGGCCCTGTCGAGCCCTGTCGGGCTCTGTCGGGCCGTGTCGGGCCCTGTCGGGCCCTGTCGGGCTCTGTCGGGCTCTGTCGGGCTCTGTCGGGCTCTGTCGGGCTCTACTGGGCCCTGTCGGGCTCTGTCGGGCTCTGTCGGGCTCTGTCGGGCTCTGTCGGGCTCTACTGGGCCCTGTCGGGCTCTGTCGGGCCCTGTCGGGCCCTGTCGGGCTCTGTCAGGCTCTGTCGGGCTCTGTCGGGCTCTACTGGGCCCTGTCGGGCCCTGTCGGGCCCTATCGGGCTCTACTGGTCTCTACTGGGCTCTGTCGGGCTCTGTCGGGCTCTACTGGGCCCTGTCGGGCTCTACTGGGCCCTGTCGGGCCCTGTCGGGCCCTGTCGGGCTCTGTCGGGCTCTGTCGGGCTCTACTGGGCTCTACTGGGCTCTGTCGGGCTCTGTCGGGCTCTACTGTGCCCTGTCGGGCCCTGTCGGGCTCTGTCGGGCTCTACTGGGCCCTGTCGGGCCCTGTCGGGCCCTGTCGGGCTCTGTCGGGCTCTACTGGGCTCTGTCGGGCCCTGTCGGGCCCTCTCGGGCCCTGTCGGGCTCTGTCGGGCTCTGTCGGGCCCTGTCGCGCTCTGTCGGGCCCTGTCGCGCTCTGTCGGGCTCTGTCGGGCTCTGTCGGGCTCTGTCGGGCTCTGTCGGGCTCTACTGGGCCCTGTCGGGTTCTGTCGGGCTCTGTCGGGCTCTGTCGGGCTCTACTGGGCCCTGTCAATCCCTGTCGGGCCCTGTCGGGCTCTGTCGGGCTCTACTGGGCCCTGTCGGGCCCTGTCGGGCCCTGTCGGGCTCTGTCGGGCTCTGTCGGGCTCTACTGGGCCCTGTCGGGCCCTGTCGGGCCCTGTCGGGCTCTGTCGGGCTCTGTCGGGCTCTGTCGGGCTCTACTGGGCCCTGTCGGGCCCTGTCGGGCCCTGTCGGGCCCTGTCGGGCTCTGTCGGGCTCTGTCGGGCTCTACTGGGCTCTGTCGGGCTCTGTCGGGCTCTACTGGGCCCTGTCGGGCCCTGTCGGGCTCTGTCGGGCTCTGTCGGGCTCTGTCGGGCTCTGTCGGGCTCTACTGTGCTCTGTCGGGCTCTGTCGGGCTCTGTCGGGCTCTGTCGGGCTCTGTCGGGCTCAACTGGTCTCTGTCGGGCTCTGTCGGGCTCTGTCGGGCTCTGTCGGGCTCTACTGGGCTCTACTGGGCTCTGTCGGGCTCTAATGGGCCCTGTCGGGCCCTGTCGGGCTCTGTCGGGCTCTGTCGGGCTCAACTGGTCTCTGTCGGGCTCTGTCGGGCTCTGTCGGGCTCTGTCGGGCTCTGTCGGGCTCTACTGGGCTCTACTGGGCTCTACTGGGCCCTGTCGGGCCCTGTCGGGCCCTGTCGGGCTCTGCCGGGCTCTGTCGGGCTCTGTCGGGTTCTGTCGGGCTCTGTCGGGCTCTACTGGGATCTGTCGGGCTCTGTCGGGCCCTGTCGGGCCCTGTCGGGCCCTGTCGGGCTCTGTCGGGCTCTACTGGGCTCTGTCGGGCTCTACTGGGCTCTACTGGGCCCTGTCGGGCTCTGTCGGGCTCTGTCGGGCTCTATCGGGCTCTGTCGGGCTATACTGGGCCCTGTCGGGCCCTGTCGGGCTCTGTCGGGCTCTGTCGGGCTCTGTCGGGCTCTGTCGGGCTCTACTGGGCTCTGTCGGGCTCTGTCGGGCTCTACTGGGCTCTGTCGGGCTCTGTCGGGCTCTACTGGGCTCTGTCGGGCCCTGTCGGGCCCTGTCGGGCTCTGTCGGGCTCTGTCGGGCTCTGTCGGGCCCTGTCGGGCCCTGTCGGGCTCTGTCGGGCTCTGTCGGGCTCTGTCGGGCGCTACTGGGCCCTGTCGGGCCCTGTCGGGCTCTGTCGGGCCCTGTCGGGCTCTGTCGGGCTCTGTCGGGCTCTGTCGGGCTCTGTCGGGCTCTGTCGGGCGCTACTGGGCCCTGTCGGGCCCTGTCGGGCTCTGTCGGGCTCTGTCGGGCCCTGTCGGGCTCTGTCGGGCCCTGTCGGGCTCTGTCGGGCTCTGTCGGGCTCTGTCGGGCCCTGTCGGGCCCTGTCGGGCCCTGTCGGGCTCTGTCGGGCTCTTTCGGGCTCTACTGGGCCCTGTCGGGCCCTGTCGGGCCCTGTCGGGCTCTGTCGGGCTCTACTGGGCCCTGTCGGGCCCTGTCGGGCCCTGTCGGGCTCTGTCGGGCTCTGTCGGGCCCTGTCGGGCCCTGTCGGGCTCTGTCGGGCTCTGTCGGGCTCTACTGGGCTCTGTCGGGCTCTGTCGGGCCCTGTCGGGCCCTGTCGGGCCCTGTTGGGCTCTGTCGGGCTCTGTCGGGCTCTGTCGGGCTCTACTGGGCCCTGTCGGGCCCTGTCGGGCTCTGTCGGCCTCTGTCGGGCTCTGTCGGGCCCTGTCGGGCCCTGTCGGGCTCTGTCGGGCTCTACTGGGCCCTGTCGGGCCCTGTCAGGCCCTGTCGGGCTCTGTCGGGCCCTGTCGGGCCCTGTCGGGCTCTGTCGGGCTCTGTCGGGCTCTGTTGGGCTCTGCTGGGTCCTGTCGGGCTCTGTCGGAATCTGTCGGGCCCTGTCGGGCCCTGTCGGGCTCTGTCGGGCTCTACTGGTCTAAACTGGGTTCTGTCGGGCTCTGTCGGGCTCTACTGGGCCCTGTCGGGCTCTGTCGGGCTCTGTCGGGCTCTGTCGGGCTCTACTGGGCTCTGTCGGGCTCTGTCGGGCTCTGTCGGGCCCTGTCGGGCTCTGTCAGGCTCTGTCGGGCTCTGTCGGGCTCTACTGGGCCCTGTCGGGCCCTGTCGGGCCCTGTCGGGCTCTACTGGGCTCTACTGGGCTCTGTCGGGCTCTACTGGGCCCTGTCGGGCCCTGTCGGGCTCTGTCGGGCTCTGTCGGGCTCTGTCGGGCTCTACTGGGCTCTATTGGGCTCTGTCGGGCTCTGTCGGGCTCTACTGTGCCCTGTCGGGCCCTGTCGGGCTCTACTGGGCTCTGTCGGGCTCTACTGGGCTCTGTCGGGCTCTACTGGGCCCTCTCGGGCTCTACTGGGCCCTGTCGGGCCCTGTCGGGCTCTGTCGGGCTCTGTCGGGCCCTGTCGGGCCCTGTCGGGCCCTGTCGGGCTCTACTGGGCTCTGTCGGGCTCTGTCGGGCCCTGTCGGGCCCTGTCGGGCCCTGTCGGGCTCTGTCGGGCCTTGTCGGGCCCTGTCGGGCTCTGTCGGGCCCTGTCGGGCCCTGTCGGGCCCTGTCGGCCTCTGTCGGGCTCTGTCGGGTTCTACTGGGCCCTGTCGGGTTCTGTGGGGCTCTGTCGGGCTCTGTCGGGCTCTACTGGGCCCTGTCGGGCCCTGTCGGGCTCTGTCGGGCCCTGTCGGGCCCTGTCGGGCCCTGTCGGGCTCTGTCGGGCTCTGTCGGGCTCTGTCGGGCTCTACTGGGCCCTGTCGGGCTCTGTCGGGCTCTGTCGGGCTCTGTCGGGCTCTGTCGGGCTCTACTGGGCCCTGTCGGGCCCTGTCGGGCCCTGTCGGGCCCTGTCGGGCTCTGTCGGGCTCTGTCGGGCTCTACTGGGCCCTGTCGGGCCCTGTCGGGCTCTGTCGGGCTCTGTCAGGTTCTGTCGGGCTCTACTAGGCTCTGTCGGGCCCTGTCGGGCCCTGTCGGGCTCTGTCGGGCCCTGTCGGGCCCTGTCGGGCTCTGTCAGGCTCTGTCGGGCTCTGTCGGGCTCTGTCGGGCTCAACTGGTCTCTGTCGGGCTCTGTCGGGCTCTGTCGGGCTCTGTCGGGCTCTGCTGGGTCCTGTCGGGCACTGTCGGGCTCTGTCGGGCTCTGTCGGGCCCTGTCGGGCTCTGTCGGGCTCTGTCGGGCTCTACTGGGCTCTACTGGGCTCTGTCGGGCTCTACTGTGCCCTGTCGGGCCCTGTCGGGCCCTGTCGGGCTCTGTCGGGCTCTACTGGGCTCTGTCGGGCTCTGTCGGGCTCTGTCGGGCTCTACTGGGCCCTGTCGGGCCCTGTCGGGCTCTGTCGGGCTCTGTCGGGCTCTGTCGGGCTCTGTCGGGCTCTGTCGGGCTCTACTGTGCTCTGTCGGGCTCTGTCGGGCTCTGTCGGGCTCTGTCGGGCTCTGTCGGGCTCAACTGGTCTCTGTCGGGCTCTGTCGGGCTCTGTCGGGCTCTGTCGGGCTCTACTGGGCTCTACTGGGCTCTGTCGGGCTCTAATGGGCCCTGTCGGGCCCTGTCGGGCTCTGTCGGGCTCTGTCGGGCTCAACTGGTCTCTGTCGGGCTCTGTCGGGCTCTGTCGGGCTCTGTCGGGCTCTGTCGGGCTCTACTGGGCTCTACTGGGCTCTACTGGGCCCTGTCGGGCCCTGTCGGGCCCTGTCGGGCTCTGCCGGGCTCTGTCGGGCTCTGTCGGGTTCTGTCGGGCTCTGTCGGGCTCTACTGGGATCTGTCGGGCTCTGTCGGGCCCTGTCGGGCCCTGTCGGGCCCTGTCGGGCTCTGTCGGGCTCTACTGGGCTCTGTCGGGCTCTACTGGGCTCTACTGGGCCCTGTCGGGCTCTGTCGGGCTCTGTCGGGCTCTATCGGGCTCTGTCGGGCTATACTGGGCCCTGTCGGGCCCTGTCGGGCTCTGTCGGGCTCTGTCGGGCTCTGTCGGGCTCTACTGGGCTCTGTCGGGCTCTGTCGGGCTCTACTGGGCTCTATCGGGCTCTGTCGGGCTCTACTGGGCTCTGTCGGGCCCTGTCGGGCCCTGTCGGGCTCTGTCGGGCTCTGTCGGGCCCTGTCGGGCCCTGTCGGGCTCTGTCGGGCTCTGTCGGGCTCTGTCGGGCGCTACTGGGCCCTGTCGGGCTCTGTCAGGCTCTGTCGGGCCCTGTCGGGCTCTGTCGGGCTCTGTCGGGCCCTGTCGGGCTCTGTCGGGCCCTGTCGGGCTCTGTCGGGCTCTGTCGGGCTCTGTCGGGCCCTGTCGGGCCCTGTCGGGCCCTGTCGGGCTCTGTCGGGCTCTTTCGGGCTCTACTGGGCCCTGTCGGGCCCTGTCGGGCCCTGTCGGGCTCTGTCGGGCTCTACTGGGCCCTGTCGGGCCCTGTCGGGCCCTGTCGGGCTCTGTCGGGCTCTGTCGGGCCCTGTCGGGCCCTGTCGGGCTCTGTCGGGCTCTGTCGGGCTCTACTGGGCTCTGTCGGGCTCTGTCGGGCCCTGTCGGGCCCTGTCGGGCCCTGTTGGGCTCTGTCGGGCTCTGTCGGGCTCTGTCGGGCTCTACTGGGCCCTGTCGGGCCCTGTCGGGCTCTGTCGGCCTCTGTCGGGCTCTGTCGGGCCCTGTCGGGCCCTGTCGGGCTCTGTCGGGCTCTACTGGGCCCTGTCGGGCCCTGTCAGGCCCTGTCGGGCTCTGTCGGGCCCTGTCAGGCCCTGTCGGGCTCTGTCGGGCTCTGTCGGGCTCTGTTGGGCTCTGCTGGGTCCTGTCGGGCTCTGTCGGACTCTGTCGGGCCCTGTCGGGCCCTGTCGGGCTCTGTCGGGCTCTACTGGTCTAAACTGGGTTCTGTCGGGCTCTGTCGGGCTCTACTGGGCCCTGTCGGGCTCTGTCGGGCTCTGTCGGGCTCTGTCGGGCTCTGTCGGGCTCTACTGGGCTCTGTCGGGCTCTGTCGGGCTCTGTCGGGCCCTGTCGGGCTCTGTCAGGCTCTGTCGGGCTCTGTCGGGCTCTACTGGGCCCTGTCGGGCCCTGTCGGGCCCTGTCGGGCTCTACTGGGCTCTACTGGGCTCTGTCGGGCTCTACTGGGCCCTGTCGGGCCCTGTCGGGCTCTGTCGGGCTCTGTCGGGCTCTGTCGGGCTCTGTCGGGCTCTACTGGGCTCTACTGGGCTCTGTCGGGCTCTGTCGGGCTCTACTGTGCCCTGTCGGGCCCTGTCGGGCTCTACTGGGCTCTGTCGGGCTCTACTGGGCCCTGTCGGGCTCTACTGGGCCCTGTCGGGCCCTGTCGGGCTCTGTCGGGCTCTGTCGGGCCCTGTCGGGCCCTGTCGGGCCCTGTCGGGCTCTACTGGGCTCTGTCGGGCTCTGTCGGGCCCTGTCGGGCCCTGTCGGGCCCTGTCGGCCTCTGTCGGGCTCTGTCGGGCTCTACTGGGCCCTGTCGGGTTCTGTCGGGCTCTGTCGGGCTCTGTCGGGCTCTACTGGGCCCTGTCGGGCCCTGTCGGGCTCTGTCGGGCCCTGTCGGGCCCTGTCGGGCTCTGTCGGGCTCTGTCGGGCTCTGTCGGGCTCTACTGGGCCCTGTCGGGCTCTGTCGGGCTCTGTCGGGCTCTGTCGGGCTCTGTCGGGCTCTACTGGGCCCTGTCGGGCCCTGTCGGGCCCTGTCGGGCTCTGTCGGGCTCTGTCGGGCTCTACTGGGCCCTGTCGGGCCCTGTCGGGCTCTGTCGGGCTCTGTCAGGTTCTGTCGGGCTCTACTAGGCTCTGTCGGGCCCTGTCGGGCCCTGTCGGGCTCTGTCGGGCCCTGTCGGGCCCTGTCGGGCTCTGTCAGGCTCTGTCGGGCTCTGTCGGGCTCTGTCGGGCTCAACTGGTCTCTGTCGGGCTCTGTCGGGCTCTGTCGGGCTCTGTCGGGCTCTGCTGGGTCCTGTCGGGCACTGTCGGGCTCTGTCGGGCTCTGTCGGGCCCTGTCGGGCTCTGTCGGGCTCTGTCGGGCTCTACTGGGCTCTACTGGGCTCTGTCGGGCTCTACTGTGCCCTGTCGGGCCCTGTCGGGCCCTGTCGGGCTCTGTCGGGCTCTACTGGGCTCTGTCGGGCTCTGTCGGGCTCTGTCGGGCTCTACTGGGCCCTGTCGGGCCCTGTCGGGCTCTGTCGGGCCCTGTCGGGCTCTGTCGGGCTCTGTAGGGCCCTGTCGGGCTCTGTCGGGCTCTATTGGGCCCTGTCGGGCCCTGTCGGGCCCTGTCGGGCTCTGTCGGGCCCTGTCGGGCCCTGTCGGGCTCTGTCGGGCTCTGTCGGGCTCTACTGGGCCCTGTCGGGCTCTGTCGGGCTCTGTCGGGCCCTGTCGGGCCCTGTCGGGCTCTGTCGGGCTCTACTGGGCTCTGTCGGGCCCTGTCGGGCCCTGTCGGGCCCTGTCGGGCTCTGTCGGGCTCTGTCGGGCTCTGTCAGGCTCTGTCGGGCTCTACTGGGCCCTGTCGGGCTCTGTCGGGCCCTGTCGGGCTCTGTCGGGCTCTGTCGGGCTCTGTCGGGCCCTGTCGGGCCCTGTCGGGCTCTGTCGGGCTCTGTCGGGCTCTGTCGAGCCCTGTCGGGCTCTGTCGGGCTCTGTTGGGCTCTGTCGGGCTCTGTCGGGCTCTACTGGGCCCTGTCGGGCCCTGTCGGGCCCTGTCGGGCTCTGTCGGGCTCTGTCGGGCTCTGTCGGGTTCTGTCGGGCTCTGTCGGGCTCTGTCGGGCTCTGTCGGGCTCTACTGGGCTCTACTGGGCTCTGTCAGGCTCTACTGGGCCCTGTCGGGCCCTGTCGGGCTCTGTCGGGCTCTGTCGGGCTCTGTCGGGCTCAACTGGTCTCTGTCAGACCCTGTCGGGCCCTGTCGGGCCCTGTCGGGCTCTGTCGGGCTCTGTCGGGCTCTGTCGGGCCCTGTCGGGCCCTGTCGGGCCCTGTCGGGCTCTACTGGGCTCTGTCGGGCTCTGTCAGGCTCTGTCGGGCTCTACTGGGCCCTGTCGGGCCCTGTCGGGCCCTGTCGGGCTCTGTCGGGCTCTGTCGGGCTCTGTCGGGCTCTGTCGGGCTCTACTGGGATCTGTCGGGCTCTGTCAGGCTCTGTCGGGCTCTACTGGGCCCTGTCGGGCTCTGTCGGGCCCTGTCGGGCTCTGTCGGGCTCTGTCGGGCTCTGTCGGGCTCTGTCGGGCTCTACTGGGCTCTACTGGGCCCTGTCGGGCTCTGTCGGGCTCTGTCGGGCTCTGTCGGGCTCTGTCGGGCTCTACTGGGCCCTGTCGGGCTCTGTCGGGCCCTGTCGGGTTCTGTCGGGCTCTGTCGGGCTCTGTCGGGCTCTACTGGGCCCTGTCGGGCTCTGTCGGGCTCTGTCAGTCTCTGTCGGGCCCTGTCGGGCTCTGTCGGGCTCTGTTGGGCCCTGTCGGGCCCTGTCGGGCTCTACTGGGCCCTGTCGGGCCCTGTCGGGCCCTGTCGGGCTCTGTCGGGCTCTGTCGGGCCCTGTCGGGCTCTGTCGGGCTCTACTGGGCCCTGTCGGGCCCTGTCGGGCTCTGTCGGGCCCTGTCGGGTTCTGTCGGGCTCTGTCGGGCTCTGTCGGGCTCTGTCGGACTCTGTCGGGCCCTGTCGGGCTCTGTCGGGCTCTACTGGGCTCTGTCGGGCTCTGTCGGGCTCTGTCGGGCCCTGTCGGGCCCTGTCGGTCTCTGTCGGGCTCTGTCAGGCTCTGTCGGGCTCTACTGGGCCCTGTCGGGCTCTGTCGGGCCCTGTCGGGCTCTGTCGGGCTCTGTCGGGCTCTGTCGGGCCCTGTCGGGCCCTGTCGGGCCCTGTCGGGCTCTGTCGAGCCCTGTCGGGCCCTGTCGGGCTCTGTCGGGCTCTGTCGGGCTCTGTCGGGCTCTGTCGGGTTCTGTCGGGCTCTGTCGGGCTCTGTCGGGCTCTACTGGGCTCTACTGGGCTCTGTCGGGCTCTGTCGGGCTCTACTGGGCCCTGTCGGGCCCTGTCGGGCTCTGTCGGGCTCTGTCGGTCTCTGTCGGGCTCAACTGGTCTCTGTCGGGCTCTGTCGGGCCCTGTCGGGCTCTGTCCGGCTCTGTCGGGCTCTGTCGGGCCCTGTCGGGCTCTGTCGGGCTCTGTCGGGCTCTGTCGGGCTCTACTGGGCTCTGTCGGGCTCTGTCAGGCTCTGTCGGGCTCTGTCGGGCTCTGTCGGGCTCTGTCGGGCCCTGTCGGGCCCTGTCGGGCCCTGTCGGGCTCTACTGGGCTCTGTCGGGCTCTGTCAGGCTCTGTCGGGCTCTACTGGGCCCTGTCGGGCCCTGTCGGGCCCTGTCGGGCCCTGTCAGGCTCTGTCGGGCTCTGTCGGGCTCTACTGGGCTCTGTCGGGCTCTGTCAGGCTCTGTCGGGCTCTACTGGGCCCTGTCGGGCTCTGTCGGGCCCTGTCGGGCTCTGTCGGGCTCTGTCGGGCTCTGTCGGGCTCTGTCGCGCTCTACTGGGCTCTACTGGGCCCTGTCGGGCTCTGTCGGGCTCTGTCGGGCTCTGTCGGGCTCTACTGGGCCCTGTCGGGCCCTGTCGGGCTCTGTCGGGCCCTGTCGGGTTCTGTCGGGCTCTGTCGGGCTCTGTCGGGCTCTACTGGGCCCTGTCGGGCTCTGTCGGGCTCTGTCAGGCTCTGTCGGGCCCTGTCGGGCCCTGTTGGGCTCTGTCGGGCCCTGTCGGGCCCTGTCGGGCCCTGTCGGGCTCTACTGGGCCCTGTCGGGCCCTGTCGGGCCCTGTCGGGCTCTGTCGGGCTCTGTCGGGCTCTGTCGGGCCCTGTCGGGCCCTGTCGGGCTCTACTGGGCCCTGTCGGGCCCTGTCGGGCCCTGTCGGGCTCTGTCGGGCTCTGTCGGGCCCTGTCGGGCTCTGTCGGGCTCTACTGGGCCCTGTCGGGCCCTGTCGGGCCCTGTCGGGCTCTGTCGGGCTCTGTCGGGCCCTGTCGGGCCCTGTTGGGCTCTGTCGGGCTCTGTCGGGCTCTGTCGGGCTCTGTCGGGCCCTGTCGGGCTCTGTCGGGCTCTACTGGGCTAAACTGGGCCCTGTCGGGCCCTGTCGGGCTCTGTCGGGCCGTGTCGGGCCCTGTCGGGCCCTGTCGGGCCGTGTCGGGCCCTGTCGGGCCCTGTCGGGCTCTGTCGGGCTCTGTCGGGCTCTGTCGGGCTCTACTGGGCCCTGTCGGGCTCTGTCGGGCTCTGTCGGGCTCTGTCGGGCTCTGTCGGGCTCTACTGGGCCCTGTCGGGCTCTGTCGGGCCCTGTCGGGCCCTGTCGGGCTCTGTCAGGCTCTGTCGGGCTCTGTCGGGCTCTACTGGGCCCTGTCGGGCCCTGTCGGGCCCTGTCGGGCTCTACTGGGCTCTACTGGGCTCTGTCGGGCTCTGTCGGGCTCTACTGGGCCCTGTCGGGCTCTGTCGGGCTCTGTCGGGCTCTGTCGGGCTCTGTCGGGCTCTACTGGGCTCTACTGGGCTCTGTCGGGCTCTACTGTGCCCTGTCGGGCCCTGTCGGGCTCTGTCGGGCTCTACTGGGCCCTGTCGGGCCCTGTCGGGCCCTGTCGGGCTCTGTTGGGCTCTACTGGGCTCTGTCGGGCCCTGTCGGGCCCTCTCGGGCCCTGTCGGGCTCTGTCGGGCTCTGTCGGGCCCTGTCGCGCTCTGTCGGGCTCTGTCGGGCTCTGTCGGGCTCTGTCGGGCTCTGTCGGGCTCTACTGGGCCCTGTCGGGTTCTGTCGGGCTCTGTCGGTCTCTGTCGGGCTCTACTGGGCCCTGTCAATCCCTGTCGGGCCCTGTCGGGCTCTGTCGGGCTCTACTGGGCCCTGTCGGGCCCTGTCGGGCTCTGTCGGGCTCTGTCGGGCTCTACTGGGCCCTGTCGGGCCCTGTCGGGCCCTGTCGGGCTCTGTCGGGCTCTGTCGGGCTCTGTCGGGCTCTACTGGGCTCTGTCGGGCCCTGTCGGGCTCTGTCGGGCCCTGTCGGGCCCTGTCGGGCCCTGTCGGGCTCTGTCGGGCTCTGTCGGGCTCTACTGGGCTCTGTCGGGCTCTGTCGGGCTCTACTGGGCCCTGTCGGGCCCTGTCGGGCTCTGTCGGGCTCTGTCGGGCTCTGTCGGGCTCTGTCGGGCTCTACTGTGCTCTGTCGGGCTCTGTCGGGCTCTGTCGGGCTCTGTCGGGCTCTGTCGGGCTCAACTGGCTCTGTCGGGCTCTGTCGGGCTCAACTGGTCTCTGGTCGGCTCTGTCGGGCTCTGTCGGGCTCTGTCGGGCTCTGTCGGGCTCTACTGGGCTCTACTGGCTCTGTCGGGCTCTACTGGGGCCCTGTCGGGCCCTGTCGGGCTCTGTCGGGCTCTGTCGGGCTCAACTGGTCTCTGTCGGGCTCTGTCGGGCTCTGTCGGGCTCTGTCGGGCTCTGTCGGGCTCTACTGGGCTCTACTGGGCCCTGGCGGGCGCTCTGCCCTGTGGGCCCTGTCGGGCTCTGTCGGGCTCTGTCGGGCTCTGTCGGGCTCTGTCGGGCTCTGTCGGGCTCTGTCGGGCTCTACTGGGCTCTGTCGGGCTCTGTCGGGCTCTGTCGGGCCCTGTCGGGCCCTGTCGGGGCTCTGGGGCTCTGTCGGGCTCTGTCGGGCTCTACTGGGCTCTACTGGGCCCTGTCGGGCTCTGTCGGGCTCTACGGGCCCTGTCGGGCCCTGTCGGGCTCTGTCGGGCTCTGTCGGGCTCTGTCGGGCTCTACTGGGCTCTGTCGGGCTCTGTCGGGCTCTACTGGGAACTGTCGGTCTCTGTCGGGCTCTACTGGGCTCTGTCGGGCTCTGTCGGGCTCTACTGGGCTCTGTCGGGCCCTGTCGGGCTCTGTCGGGCCTGTCGGTCTCTGTCGGGCTCTGTCGGGCCCTGTCGGGCCCTGTCGGGCTCTGTCGGGCTCTGTCGGGCCTCTGTCGGGCGCTACTGGGCCCTGTCGGGCCTGTCGGGCTCTGTCGGGCCCTGTCGGGCTCTGTCGGGCTCTGTCGGGCTCTGTCGGGCTCTACTGGGCTCTGTCGGGCTCTGTCAGGCTCTGTCGGGCTCTACTGGGCCCTGTTGGGCCCTGTCGGGCTCTGTCGGGCTCTGTCGGGCTCTGTCGGGCTCTGTCGGGCTCTGTCGGGCTCTACGGGGCTCTGTCGGGCTCTGTCGCTGGCTCTACTGGGCCCTGTCGGGCTCTGTCGGGCTCTGTCGGCCTGTCGGGTTCTGTCGGGCTCTGTCGGGCTCTGATGGGCTCTACTGGGCCCTGTCGGGCTCTGTCGGGCTCTGTCGGGCGCTGTCGGGCCCTGTCAGGCTCTGTCGGGCCCTGTCGGGCCTGTCGGGCTCTGTCGGGCTCTGTCGGGCCCTGTCGGGCCCTGTCGGGCTCTGTCGGGCTCTGTCGGGCCCTGTCGGCCCTGTCGGGCTCTGTCGGGCTCTGTCGGACTCTGTCGGGCTCTGTCGGGCTCTGTCGGGCCCTGTCGGGCTCTGTCGGGCTCTACTGGGCTAAACTGGGCTCTGTCCGGCCCTGTCGGGCCCTGTCGGGCCCTGTCGGGCTCTGTCGGGCTCTGTCGGGCCCTGTAGGGCTCTGTCGGGCTCTGTCGGGCTCTACTGGGCCCTGTCGGGCTCTGTCGGGCTCTGTCGGGCTCTGTCGGGCTCTGTCGGGCTCTACTGGGCCCTGTCGGGCTCTGTCGGGCTCTGTCGGGCCCTGTCGGGCCCTGTCGGGCTCTGTCGGGCTCTGTCGGGCTCTACTGGGCCCTGTCGGGCCCTGTCGGGCCCTGTCGGGCTCTGCTGGGCTCTACTGGGCTCTGTCGGGCTCTGTCGGGCTCTACTGGGCCCTGTCGGGCCTGTCGGGCCCTGTCGGGCCCTGTCGGGCTCTGTCGGGCTCTGTCGGGCTCTGTCCGGGCTCTACTGGGCCCTGTCGGGCTCTGTCGGGCCCTGTCGGGCTCTGTCGGGCTCTGTCGGGCTCTACTGGGCTCTGTCGGGCTCTGTCGGGCCCTGTCGGGCCCTGTCGGGCTCTGTCGGGCTCTGTCGGGCTATACTGGGCCCTGTCGCGCTCTGTCGGGCTCTGTCGGGCTCTGTCGGGGTCTGTAGGGCCCTGTCGGGCTCTGTCGGGCTCTATTGGGCCCTGTCGGGCCCTGTTGGGCCTGTCGGGCTCTGTGGGCTCTGTCGGGCCCTGTCGGGCTCTGTCGGGCCCTGTCGGGCTCTACTGGGCCCTGTCGGGCTCTGTCGGGCTCTGTGCGGGCTCTGTCGGGCTCTACTGGGCCCTGTCGGGCTCTGTCGGGCTCTGTCGGGCTCTGTCGGGCTCTACTGGGCCCTGTCGGGCCCTGTCGGGCCCTGTCGGGCTCTGTCGGGCTCTGTCGGGCCCTGTCGGGCCTCTGTCGGGCCCTGTCGGGCTCTGTCGGGCTCTACTGGGCCCTGTCGGGCTCTGTCGGGCTCTGTCGGGCTCTGTCGGGCTCTGGTGGGCCTGTCGGGCTCTACTGGGCCCTGTCGGGCTCTGTCGGGCCCTGTCGGGGCCCTGTCGGGCTCTGTCGGGCTCTGTCGGGCTCTCGAGCCCTGTCGGGCTCTGTCGGGCCCTGTCGGGCCCTGTCGGGCCTCTTGTCGGGCTCTGTCGGGCTCTGTCGGGCTCTACTGGGCTTGTCTTCTGTCGGGTTACCTGGGCCTGTCGGGCCCTGTCGGGCCCTGTCGGGCTCTGTCGGGCTCTGTCGGGCTCAACTGGGTCTCTGTCGGGCTCTGTCGGGCTCTGTCGGGCTCTGTCGGGCTCTACTGGGCTCTACTGGGCTCTGTCGGGCTTCTGTCGGGCTCTGTCGGGCCCTGTCGGGCTCTGTCGGGCCCTGTCGGGCTCTGTCGGGCTCTGTCGGGCTCTGTCGGGCTCTGTCGGGCTCTACTGGGCCCTGTCGGGCCCTGTCGGGCCCTGTTGGGCTCTGTCGGGCTCTGTCGGGCCCTGTCGGGCCCTGTCCGGGCCCTGTCGGGCTCTGTCGGGCCTCTGTCGGGCTCTACTGGGCTCTGTCGGGCTCTACTGGGCTCTACTGGGCCCTGTCGGGGCTCTGTCGGGCTCTGTCGGGCTCTGTCGGGCTCTGTCGGGCTCTACTGGGCCCTGTCGGGCCCTGTCGGGCCCCTGTCGGGCCCTGTCGGGCTCTGTCGGGCCCTGTCGGGCTCTGTCGGGCTCTGTCGGGCTCTGTCGGGCGCTACTGAGCCCTGTCGGGCCCTGTCGGGCCCTGTCGGGCTCTGTCGGACTCTGTGGGTCTTCTCGGCCCTGTCGGGGCTCTGTCGGGCTCTGTCGGGCTCTGTCGGGCTCTACTGGGCTCTACTGGGCTCTGTCGGGCTCTGTAGGGCTCTACTGGCCCTGTCGGGCCCTGTCGGGCCCTGTCGGGCTCTGTCGGGCTCTACTGGGCTCTGTCGGGCTCTGTCGGACTCTGTCGGGCCCTGTCGGGCTCTGTCGGGCTCTGTCGGGCCCTGTCGGGCTCTAGTCAGGCTCTGTCGGGCTCTGTCGGGCTCTACTGGGCTCTGTCGGGCTCTGTCGGGCTCTACTGGGCCCTGTCGGGCCCTGTCGGGCCTGTCGGGCTCTGTCGGGCTCTGTCGGGCTCTGTCGGGCTCTACTGGGCTCTGTCGGGCTCTACTGGGCTCTACTGGGCCCTGTCGGGCTCTGTCGGGCTCTACTGGGCTCTGTCGGGCCCTGTCGGGCCCTGTCAGGCGCTACTGGGCCCTGTCGGGCCCTGTCGGGCCCTGTTGGGCTCTGTCGGGCGCTACTGGGCCCTGTCGGGCCCTGTCGGGCCCTGTCGGGCCCTGTCGGGCTCTGTCGGGCTCTGTCGGGCCCTGTCGACTTGTGGGCCTGTCGGGCTCTGTCGGGCTCTGTCGGGCTCTGTCGGGCTCTACTGGGCTCTGTCGGGCTCTGTCGGGCTCTGTCGGGCTCTACTGGGCCCTGTCGGGCCCTGTCGGGCCCTGTCGGGCTCTGTCGGGCTCTACTGGGCTCTGTCAGGCTCTGTCGGGCCCTGTCGGGCCCTGTCGGGCCCTGTCGGGCTCTGTCGGGCCCTGTCGCGCTCTGTCGGGCTCTGTCGGGCTCTACTGGGCTGTGTCGGGCTCTGTCGGGCTCTGTCGGGCTCTGTCGGGCTCTACTGGGCCCTGTCGGGCCCTGTCGGGCCCTGTCGGGCTCTGTCGGGCTCTGTCGGGCTCTGTCGGGCTCTACTGGGCTCTGTCGGGCTCTACTGGGCTCTGTGGGCTACTGGGCCCTGTCGGGCTCTGTCGGGCTCTACTGGGCTCTGTCGGGCCCTGTCAGGCCCTGTCGGGCGCTACTGGGCCCTGTCGGGCCCTGTCGGGCTCTGTCGGGCTCTACTGGGCCCTGTCGGGCCCTGTCGGGCCCTGTCGGGCTCTGTCGGGCTCTACTGGGCTCTGTCGGGCCCTGTCGGGCCTCTCGGGCCCTGTCGGGCTCTGTCGGGCTCTGTCGGGCCCTGTCGCGCTCTGTCGGGCTCTGTCGGGCTCTGTCGGGCTCTGTCGGGCTCTACTGGGCCCGTCGGGGTCTGTCGGGCTCTGTCGGTCTCTGTCGGGCTCTACTGTGCCCTGTCAATCCCTGTCGGGCCCTGTCGGGCTCTGTCGGGCTCTACTGGGCCCTGTCGGGCCCTGTCGGGCTCTGAAGGGCTCTGTCGGGCTCTACTGGGCCCTGTCGGGCTCTGTCGGGCTCTGTCGGGCTCTGTCGGGCTCTACTGGACTCTGTCGGGCCCTGTCGGGCTCTGTCGGGCCCTGTCGGGCCCTGTCGGGCCCTGTCGGGCTCTGTCGGGCTCTGTCGGGCTCTACTGGGCCCTGTCGGGCCCTGTCGGGCCCTGTCGGGCCCTGTCGGGCTCTGTCGGGCTCTGTCGGGCTCTGTCGGGCTCTGTCGGGCTCTACTGTGCTCTGTCGGGCTCTGTCGGGCTCTGTCGGGCTCTGTCGGGCTCTGTCGGGCCAACTGGTCTCTGTCGGGCTCTGTCGGGCTCTGTCGGGCTCTGTCGGGCTCTGTCGGGCTCTACTGGGCTCTACTGGGCTCTGTCGGGCTCTACTGGGCCCTGTCGGGCCCTGTCGGGCTCTGTCGGGCTCTGTCGGGCTCAACTGGTCTCTGTCGGGCTCTGTCGGGCTCTGTCGGGCTCTGTCGGGCTCTGTCGGGCTCTACTGGGCTCTACTGGGCTCTACTGGGCCCTGTCGGGCTCTGTCGGGCCCTGTTGGGCCCTGTCGGGCTCTGTCGGGCTCTGTCGGGCTCTGTCGGGTTTCTGTCGGGCTCTGTCGGCTCTACTGGGCTCTGTCGGGCTCTGTCGGGCCCTGTCGGGCCCTGTCGGGCCCTGTCGGGCTCTGTCGGGCTCTACTGGTCTCTGTCGGGCTCTACTGGGCTCTACTGGGCCCTGTCGGGCTCTGTCGGGCTCTGTCGGGCTCTATCGGGCTCTGTCGGGCTCTACTGGGCCCTGTCGGGCCCTGTCGGGCTCTGTCGGGCTCTGTCGGGCTCTGTCGGGCTCTGTCGGGCTCTACTGGGCTCTGTCGGGCTCTGTCGGGCTCTACTGGGCTCTGTCGGGCTCTGTCGGGCTCTACTGGGCTCTGTCGGGCCCTGTCGGGCTCTGTCGGGCTCTGTCGGGCCCTGTCGGGCCCTGTCGGGCTCTGTCGGGCTCTGTCGGGCTCTGTCGGGCGCTACTGGGCCCTGTCGGGCCCTGTCGGGCTCTGTCGGGCCCTGTCGGGCTCTGTCGGGCTCTGTCGGGCTCTGTCGGGCTCTACTGGGCTCTGTCGGGCTCTGTCAGGCTCTGTCGGGCTCTACTGGGCCCTGTCGGGCCCTGTCGGGCTCTGTCGGGCTCTGTCGGGCTCTGTCGGGCTCTGTCGGGCTCTACTGGGCTCTGTCGGGCTCTGTCGGGCTCTGTCGGGCTCTGTCGGGCTCTGTCGGGCTCTACTGGGCCCTGTCGGGCTCTGTCGGGCTCTGTCGGGCCCTGTCGGGTTCTGTCGGGCTCTGTCGGGCTCTGATGGGCTCTACTGGGCCCTGTCGGGCTCTGTCGGGCTCTGTCGGGCCCTGTCGGGCCCTGTCGGGCTCTGTCGGGCCTTGTCGGGCCCTGTCGGGCTCTGTCGGGCTCTGTCGGGCTCTGTCGGGCTCTACTGGGCTCTGTCGGGCTCTACTGGGCTCTACTGGGCCCTGTCGGGCTCTGTCGGGCTCTACTGGGCTCTGTCGGGCCCTGTCGGGCCCTGTCGGGCGCTACTGGGCCCTGTCGGGCCCTGTCGGGCCCTGTCGGGCTCTGTCGGGCTCTGTCGGGCCCTGTCGGGCCCTGTCCGGGCTCTGTCGGGCTCTGTCGGGCTCTGTCGGGCTCTACTGGGCTCTGTCGGGCTCTGTCGGGCTCTGTCGGGCTCTACTGGGCCCTGTCGAGCCCTGTCGGGCCCTGTCGGGCTCTGTCGGGCTCTACTGGGCTCTGTCAGGCTCTGTCGGGCCCTGTCGGGCTCTGTCGGGCCCTGTCGGGCCCTCTCGGGCTCTGTCGGGCCCTGTCGGGCTCTGTCGGGCTCTACTGGGCTCTGTCGGGCTCTACTGGGCTCTACTGGGCCCTGTCGGGCTCTGTCGGGCTCTACTGGGCTCTGTCGGGCCCTGTCGGGCCCTGTCGGGCGCTACTGGGCCCTGTCAGGCCCTGTCGGGCTCTGTCGGGCTCTACTGGGCTCTGTCGGGCCCTGTCGGGCCCTCTCGGGCCCTGTCGGGCTCTGTCGGGCTCTGTCGGGCCCTGTCGCGCTCTGTCGGGCTCTGTCGGGCTCTGTCGGGCTCTGTCGGGCTCTGTCGGGCTCTACTGGGCCCTGTCGGGTTCTGTCGGGCTCTGTCGGTCTCTGTCGGGCTCTACTGGGCCCTGTCAAGTCCCTGTCGGGCCCTGTCGGGCTCTGTCGGGCTCTACTGGGCCCTGTCGGGCCCTGTCGGGCTCTGTCGGGCTCTGTCGGGCTCTACTGGGCCCTGTCGGGCCCTGTCGGGCCCTGTCGGGCTCTGTCGGGCTCTGTCGGGCTCTGTCGGGCTCTACTGGGCTCTGTCGGGCCCTGTCGGGCTCTGTCGGGCCCTGTCGGGCCCTGTCGGGCCCTGTCGGGCTCTGTCGGGCTCTGTCGGGCTCTACTGTGCTCTGTCGGGCTCTGTCGGGCTCTGTCGGGCTCTGTCGGGCTCAACTGGTCTCTGTCGGGCTCTGTCGGGCTCTGTCGGGCTCTGTCGGGCTCTGTCGGGCTCTACTGGGCTCTACTGGGCTCTGTCGGGCTCTACTGGGCCCTGTCGGGCCCTGTCGGGCTCTGTCGGGCTCTGTCGGGCTCAACTGGTCTCTGTCGGGCTCTGTCGGGCTCTGTCGGGCTCTGTCGGGCTCTGTCGGGCTCTGTCGGGTTCTGTCGGGCTCTGTCGGGCTCTACTGGGCCCTGTCGGGCCCTGTCGGGCCCTGTCGGGCTCTGTCGGGCTCTACTGGGCTCTGTCGGGCTCTACTGGGCTCTACTGGGCCCTGTCGGGCTCTGTCGGGCTCTGTCGGGCTCTATCGGGCTCTGTCGGGCTCTACTGGGCCCTGTCGGGCCCTGTCGGGCTCTGTCGGGCTCTGTCGGGCTCTGTCGGGCTCTGTCGGGCTCTACTGGGCTCTGTCGGGCTCTGTCGGGCTCTACTGGGCTCTGTCGGGCTCTGTCGGGCTCTACTGGGCTCTGTCGGGCCCTGTCGGGCTCTGTCGGGCCCTGTCGGGCTCTGTCGGGCTCTGTCGGGCCCTGTCGGGCCCTGTCGGGCCCTGTCGGGCTCTGTCGGGCTCTGTCGGGCTCTGTCGGGCGCTACTGGGCCCTGTCGGGCCCTGTCGGGCTCTGTCGGGCCCTGTCGGGCTCTGTCGGGCTCTGTCGGGCTCTGTCGGGCTCTACTGGGCTCTGTCGGGCTCTGTCAGGCTCTGTCGGCTCTACTGGGCCCTGTCGGGCCCTGTCGGGCTCTGTCGGGCTCTGTCGGGCTCTGTCGGGCTCTGTCGGGCTCTACTGGGCTCTGTCGGGCTCTGTCGGGCTCTGTCGGGCTCTGTCGGGCTCTGTCGGGCTCTACTGGGCCCTGTCGGGCTCTGTCGGGCTCTGTCGGGCCCTGTCGGGTTCTGTCGGGCTCTGTCGGGCTCTGATGGGCTCTGTCGGGCCCTGTCGGGCTCTGTCGGGCCCTGTCGGGCCCTGTCGGGCTCTGTCGGGCTCTGTCGGGCTCTGTCGGGCCCTGTCGGGCTCTGTCGGGCCCTGTCGGGCTCTGTCGGGCTCTACTGGGCTAAACTGGGCTCTGTCCGGCCCTGTCGGGCCCTGTCGGCCCTGTCGGGCCCTGTCGGGCTCTGTCGGGCCCTGTCGGGCCCTGTCGGGCTCTGTCGGGCTCTGTCGGGCTCTACTGGGCCCTGTCGGGCTCTGTCGGGCTCTGTCGGGCTCTGTCGGGCTCTACTGGGCCCTGTCGGGCTCTGTCGGGCTCTGTCGGGCCCTGTCGGGCCCTGTCGGGCTCTGTCGGGCTCTGTCGGGCTCTACTGGGCCCTGTCGGGCCCTGTCGGGCCCTGTCGGTCTCTGCTGGGCTCTACTGGGCTCTGTCGGGCTCTGTCGGGCTCTACTGGGCCCTGTCGGGCCCTGTCGGGCCCTGTCGGGCTCTGTCGGGCTCTGTCGGGCTCTGTCGGGCTCTACTGGGCTCTGTCGGGCTCTACTGGGCTCTGTCGGGCTCTGTCGGGCTCTGTCGGGCTCTACTGGGCCCTGTCGGGCTCTGTCGGGCCCTGTCGGGCCCTGTCGGGCTCTGTCGGGCTCTGTCGGGCTCTACTGGGCTCTGTCGGCTCTGTCGGGCTCTGTCGGGCTCTACTGGGCCCTGTCGGGCTCTGTCGGGCTCTGTCGGGCCCTGTCGGGCTCTGTCGGGCTCTGTCGGGCTCTACTGGGCTCTGTCGGGCTCTGTCGGGCCCTGTCGGGCCCTGTCGGGCCCTGTCGGGCCCTGTCGGGCTCTGTCGGGCTCTGTCGGACTATACTGGGCCCTGTCGCGCTCTGTCGGGCTCTGTCGGGCTCTGTCGGGCTCTGTAGGGCCCTGTCGGGCTCTGTCGGGCTCTATTGGGCCCTGTCGGGCCCTGTTGGGCCCTGTCGGGCTCTGTCGGGCTCTGTCGGGCCCTGTCGGGCTCTGTCGGGCCCTGTCGGGCTCTACTGGGCCCTGTCGGGCTCTGTCGGGCTCTGTCGGGCTCTGTCGGGCCTCTACTGGGCCCTGTCGGGCTCTGTCGGGCTCTGTCGGGCTCTGTCGGGCTCTACTGGGCCCTGTCGGGCCCTGTCGGGCCCTGTCGGGCCCTGTCGGGCTCTGTCGGGCTCTACTGGGCCCTGTCGGGCTCTGTCGGGCTCTGTCGGGCTCTGTCGGGCTCTGTCGGGCTCTACTGGGCCCTGTCGGGCTCTGTCGGGCCCTGTCGGGCCCTGTCGGGCTCTGTCGGACTCTGTCGGGCCCTGTCGGGCTCTGTCGGGCTCTGCCGAGCCCTGTCGGGCTCTGTCGGGCCCTGTCGGGCCCTGTCGGGCCCTGTCGGGCCCTGTCGGGCTCTGTCGGGCTCTGTCGGGCTCTACTGGGCCCTGTCGGGCCCTGTCGGGCCCTGTCGGGCCCTGTCGGGCTCTGTCGGGCTCTGTCGGGCTCAACTGGTCTCTGTCGGGCTCTGTCGGGCTCTGTCGGGCTCTGACGGGCTCTGTCGGGCTCTGTCGGGCTCTACTGGGCTCTACTGGGCTCTGTCGGGCCCTGTCGGGCCCTGTCGGGCTCTGTCGGGCCCTGTCGGGCTCTGTCGGGCCCTGTCGGGCTCTGTCGGGCTCTGTCGGGCTCTGTCGGGCTCTACTGGGCCCTGTCGGGCCCTGTCGGGCCCTGTCGGGCCCTGTCGGGCTCTGTCGGGCTCTGTCGGGCTCTACTGGGCTCTGTCGGGCTCTACTGGGCTCTACTGGGCCCTGTCGGGCTCTGTCGGGCTCTGTCGGGCTCTGTCGGGCTCTGTCGGGCTCTACTGGGCCCTGTCGGGCCCTGTCGGGCCCTGTCGTGCTCTGTCGGGCTCTGTCGGGCTCTGTCGGGCTCTGTCGGGCTCTGTCGGGCTCTGTCGGGCGCTACTGAGCCCTGTCGGGCCCTGTCGGGCCTGTCGGGCTCTGTCGGGCTCTGTCGGGCCCTGTCGGGCTCTGTCGGGCTCTGTCGGGCTCTGTTGGGCTCTACTGGGCTCTACTGGGCTCTGTCGGGCTCTGTCGGGCGCTACTGGGCCCTGTCGGGCCCTGTCGGGCTCTGTCGGGCCCTGTCGGGCTCTGTCGGGCTCTGTCGGGCTCTGTCGGGCTCTACTGGGCTCTGTCGGGCTCTGTCAGGCTCTGTCGGGCTCTACTGGGCCCTGTCGGGCCCTGTCGGGCTCTGTCGGGCTCTGTCGGGCTCTGGTCGGGCTCTGTCGGGCTCTGTCGGGCTCTGTACTGGGCTCTGTCGGGCTCTGTCGGGCTCTGTCGGGCTCTACTGGGCCCTGTCGGGCTCTGTCGGGCTCTGTCGGGCCCTGTCGGGCTCTGTCGGGCTCTGTCGGGCCCTGTCGGGCTCTGTCGGGCCCTGTCGGGCTCTGTCGGGCTCTGTCGGGCTCTGTCGGGCCCTGTCGGGCCCTGTCGGGCTCTGTCGGGCTCTGTCGGACTCTGTCGGGCTCTGTCGGGCCCTGTCGGGCTCTGTCGGGCTCTACTGGGCTAAACTGGGCTCTGTCCGGGCCCTGTCGGGCCCTGTCGGGCCCTGTCGGGCCCTGTCGGGCTCTGTCGGGCCCTGTCGGGCCCTGTCGGGCTCTGTCGGGCTCTGTCGGGCTCTACTGGGCCCTGTCGGGCTCTACTGGGCCCTGTCGGGCTCTGTCGGGCTCTGTCGGGCTCTGGTCGGGCTCTGTCGGGCTCTGTCGGGCTCTACTGGGCCCTGTCGGGCTCTGTCGGGCTCTGTCGGGCTCTGTCGTGCTCTGTCGGGCTCTGTCGGGCTCTACTGGGCTCTGTCGGGCTCTGTCGGGCTCTACTGGGCTCTGTCGGGCTCTGTCGGGCTCTACTGGGCTCTGTCGGGCCTGTCGGGCTCTGTCGGGCCCTGTCGGGCTCTGTCGGGCTCTGTCGGGCCCTGTCGGGCCCTGTCGGGCTCTGTCGGGCTCTGTCGGGCTCTGTCGGGCGCTACTGGGCCCTGTCGGGCCCTGTCGGGCTCTGTCGGGCCCTGTCGGGCTCTGTCGGGCTCTGTCGGGCTCTGTCGGGCTCTACTGGGCTCTGTCGGGCTCTGTCAGGCTCTGTCGGGCTCTACTGGGCCCTGTCGGGCCCTGTCGGGCTCTGTCGGGCTCTGTCGGGCTCTGTCGGGCTCTGTCGGGCTCTGTCGGGCTCTACTGGGCTCTGTCGGGCTCTGTCGGGCTCTGTCGGGCTCTGTCGGGCTCTGTCGGGCTCTACTGGGCCCTGTCGGGCTCTGTCGGGCTCTGTCGGGCCCTGTCGGGTTCTGTCGGGCTCTGTCGGGCTCTGATGGGCTCTACTGGGCCCTGTCGGGCTCTGTCGGGCTCTGTCGGGGCCCTGTCGGGCCCTGTCGGGCTCTGTCGGGCCCTGTCGGGCCCTGTCGGGCTCTGTCGGGCTCTGTCGGGCTCTGTCGGGCTCTACTGGGCTCTGTCGGGCTCTACTGGGCTCTACTGGGCCCTGTCGGGCTCTGTCGGGCTCTACTGGGCTCTGTCGGGCCCTGTCGGGCCCTGTCGGGCGCTACTGGGCCCTGTCGGGCCCTGTCGGGCCCTGTCGGGCTCTGTCGGGCTCTGTCGGGCCCTGTCGGGCCCTGTCGGGCTCTGTCGGGCTCTGTCGGGCTCTGTCGGGCTCTACTGGGCTCTGTCGGGCTCTGTCGGGCTCTTGTCGGGCTCTACTGGGCCCTGTCGAGCCCTGTCGGGCCCTGTCGGGCTCTGTCGGGCTCTACTGGGCTCTGTCAGGCTCTGTCGGGCCCTGTCGGGCTCTGTCGGGCCCTGTCGGGCCCTCTCGGGCTCTGTCGGGCCCTGTCGGGCTCTGTCGGGCTCTACTGGGCTCTGTCGGGCTCTACTGGGCTCTACTGGGCCCTGTCGGGCTCTGTCGGGCTCTACTGGGCTCTGTCGGGCCCTGTCGGGCCCTGTCGGGCGCTACTGGGCCCTGTCGGGCCCTGTCGGCCTCTGTCGGGCCTCTACTGGGCTCTGTCGGGCCCTGTCGGGCCCTCTCGGGCCCTGTCGGGCTCTGTCGGGCTCTGTCGGGCCCTGTCGCGCTCTGTCGGGCTCTGTCGGGCTCTGTCGGGCTCTGTCGGGCTCTGTCGGGCTCTACTGGGCCCTGTCGGGTTCTGTCGGGCTCTGTCGGTCTCTGTCGGGCTCTACTGGGCCCTGTCAATCCCTGTCGGGCCCTGTCGGGCTCTGTCGGGCTCTACTGGGGCCCTGTCGGGCCCTGTCGGGCTCTGTCGGGCTCTGTCGGGCTCTACTGGGCCCTGTCGGGCCCTGTCGGGCCCTGTCGGGCTCTGTCGGGCTCTGTCGGGCTCTGTCGGGCTCTACTGGGCTCTGTCGGGCCCTGTCGGGCTCTGTCGGGCCCTGTCGGGCCCTGTCGGGCCCTGTCGGGCTCTGTCGGGCTCTGTCGGGCTCTACTGTGCTCTGTCGGGCTCTGTCGGGCTCTGTCGGGCTCTGTCGGGCTCTGTCGGGCTCTGTCGGGCTCAACTGGTCTCTGTCGGGCTCTGGTCGGGCTCTGTCGGGCTCTGTCGGGCTCTGTCGGGCTCTACTGGGCTCTACTGGGCTCTGTCAGGCTCTACTGGGCCCTGTCGGGCCCTGTCGGGCTCTGTCGGGCTCTGTCGGGCTCTGTCGGGCTCTGTCGGGTTCTGTCGGGCCCTGTCGGGCTCTACTGGGCCCTGTCGGGCCCTGTCGGGCCCTGTCGGGCTCTGTCGGGCTCTACTGGGCTCTGTCGGGCTCTGTCGGGCTCTGTCGGGCTCTGTCGGGCTCTGTCGGGCTCTACTGGGCTCTACTGGGCCCTGTCGGGCCCTGTCGGGCTCTGTCGGGCTCTGTCGGGCTCTGTCGGGCTCTGTCGGGTTCTGTCGGGCCCTGTCGGGCTCTACTGGGCCCTGTCGGGCCCTGTCGGGCCCTGTCGGGCTCTGTCGGGCTCTACTGGGCTCTGTCGGGCTCTACTGGGCTCTACTGGGCCCTGTCGGGCTCTGTCGGGCTCTGTCGGGCTCTATCGGGCTCTGTCGGGCTCTACTGGGCCCTGTCGGGCCCTGTCGGGCTCTGTCGGGCTCTGTCGGGCTCTGTCGGGCTCTGTCGGGCTCTACTGGGCTCTGTCGGGCTCTGTCGGGCTCTACTGGGCTCTGTCGGGCTCTGTCGGGCTCTACTGGGCTCTGTCGGGCCCTGTCGGGCTCTGTCGGGCCCTGTCGGGCTCTGTCGGGCTCTGTCGGGCCCTGTCGGGCCCTGTCGGGCCCTGTCGGGCTCTGTCGGGCTCTGTCGGGGCTCTGTCGGGCGCTACTGGGCCCTGTCGGGCCCTGTCGGGCTCTGTCGGGCCCTGTCGGGCTCTGTCGGGCTCTGTCGGGCTCTGTCGGGCTCTACTGGGCTCTGTCGGGCTCTGTCAGGCTCTGTCGGGCTCTACTGGGCCCTGTCGGGCCCTGTCGGGCTCTGTCGGGCTCTGTCGGGCTCTGTCGGGCTCTGTCGGGCTCTACTGGGCTCTGTCGGGCTCTGTCGGGCTCTGTCGGGCTCTGTCGGGCTCTGTCGGGCTCTACTGGGCCCTGTCGGGCTCTGTCGGGCTCTGTCGGGCCCTGTCGGGTTCTGTCGGGCTCTGTCGGGCTCTGATGGGCTCTACTGGGCCCTGTCGGGCTCTGTCGGGCTCTGTCGGGTCCTGTCGGGCCCTGTCGGGCTCTGTCGGGCCCTGTCGGGCTCTGTCGGGCTCTGTCGGGCTCTACTGGGCCCTGTCGGGCCCTGTCGGGGCCCTGTCGGGCTCTGTCGGGCTCTGTCGGGCTCAACTGGTCTCTGTCGGGCTCTGTCGGGCTCTGTCGGGCTCTGACGGGCTCTGTCGGGCTCTGTCGGGCTCTACTGGGCTCTACTGGGCTCTGTCGGGCCCTGTCGGGCCCTGTCGGGCTCTGTCGGGCCCTGTCGGGCTCTGTCGGGCTCTGTCGGGCTCTACTGGGCCCTGTCGGGCCCTGTCGGGCCCTGTCGGGCTCTGTCGGGCTCTGTCGGGCTCTACTGGGCTCTGTCGGGCTCTACTGGGCTCTACTGGGCCCTGTCGGGCTCTGTCGGGCTCTGTCGGGCTCTGTCGGGCTCTGTCGGGCTCTACTGGGCCCTGTCGGGCCCTGTCGGGCCCTGTCGGGCTCTGTCGGGCCCTGTCGGGCCCTGTCGTGCTCTGTCGGGCTCTGTCGGGCTCTGTCGGGCTCTGTCGGGCTCTGTCGGGCGCTACTGAGCCCTGTCGGGCCCTGTCGGGCCCTGTCGGGCTCTGTCGGGCTCTGTCGGGCCCTGTCGGGCTCTGTCGGGCTCTGTCGGGCTCTGTCGGGCTCTACTGGGCTCTACTGGGCTCTGTCGGGCTCTGTCGGGCGCTACTGGGCCCTGTCGGGCCCTGTCGGGCTCTGTCGGGCCCTGTCGGGCTCTGTCGGGCTCTGTCGGGCTCTGTCGGGCTCTACTGGGCTCTGTCGGGCTCTGTCAGGCTCTGTCGGGCTCTACTGGGCCCTGTCGGGCCCTGTCGGGCTCTGTCGGGCTCTGTCGGGCTCTGTCGGGCTCTGTCGGGCTCTACTGGGCTCTGTCGGGCTCTGTCGGGCTCTGTCGGGCTCTGTCGGGCTCTGTCGGGCTCTACTGGGCCCTGTCGGGCTCTGTCGGGCTCTGTCGGGCCCTGTCGGGTTCTGTCGGGCTCTGTCGGGCTCTGATGGGCTCTACTGGGCCCTGTCGGGCTCTGTCGGGCTCTGTCGGGCCCTGTCGGGCTCTGTCGGGCCCTGTCGGGCTCTGTCGGGCTCTGTCGGGCCCTGTCGGGCCCTGTCGGGCTCTGTCGGGCTCTGTCGGACTCTGTCGGGCTCTGTCGGGCCCTGTCGGGCTCTGTCGGGCTCTACTGGGCTAAACTGGGCTCTGTCCGGCCCTGTCGGGCCCTGTCGGGCTCTGTCGGGCCCTGTCGGGCCCTGTCGGGCTCTGTCGGGCTCTGTCGGGCTCTACTGGGCCCTGTCGGGCTCTGTCGGCTCTGTCGGGCTCTGTCGGGCTCTGTCGGGCTCTACTGGGCCCTGTCGGGCTCTGTCGGGCTCTGTCGGGCCCTGTCGGGCCCTGTCGGGCTCTGTCGGGCTCTACTGGGCCCTGTCGGGCCCTGTCGGGCCCTGTCGGGCTCTGCTGGGCTCTACTGGGCTCTGTCGGGCTCTGTCGGGCTCTACTGGGCCCTGTCGGGCCCTGTCGGGCCCTGTCGGGCCTCTGTCGGGCTCTGTCGGGCTCTGTCGGGCTCTACTGGGCTCTGTCGGGCTCTACTGGGCTCTGTCGGGCTCTGTCGGGCTCTGTCGGGCTCTACTGGGCCCTGTCGGGCTCTGTCGGGCTCTGTCGGGCCCTGTCGGGCCCTGTCGGGCTCTGTCGGGCTCTGTCGGGCCCTGTCGGGCCCTGTCGGGCTCTGATGGGCTCTACTGGGCCCTGTCGGGCTCTGTCGGGCTCTGTCGGGCCCTGTCGGGCCCTGTCGGGCTCTGTCGGGCCCTGTCGGGCCCTGTCGGGCTCTGTCGGGCTCTGTCGGGCTCTGTCGGGCTCTACTGGGCTCTGTCGGGCTCTACTGGGCTCTGTCGGGCCCTGTCGGGCCCTGTCGGGCGCTACTGGGCCCTGTCGGGGCTCTACTGGGCTCTACTGGGCCCTGTCGGGCTCTGTCGGGCTCTACTGGGCTCTGTCAGGCTCTGTCGGGCCCTGTCGGGCTCTGTCGGGCCCTGTCGGGCCCTCTCGGGCTCTGTCGGGCCCTGTCGGGCTCTGTCGGGCTCTACT
Source organism: Caloenas nicobarica (assembly GCF_036013445.1). Lineage (NCBI taxonomy): Eukaryota > Metazoa > Chordata > Aves > Columbiformes > Columbidae > Caloenas > Caloenas nicobarica. Next base: position 3,999 of record NW_027017444.1, on the reverse strand, counting down.
GGGCTCTGTCGGGCTCTACTGGGCTCTACTGGGCCCTGTCGGGCTCTGTCGGGCTCTACTGGGCTCTGTCGGGCCCTGTCGGGCCCTGTCGGGCGCTACTGGGCCCTGTCGGGCCCTGTCGGGCTCTGTCGGGCTCTACTGGGCTCTGTCGGGCCCTGTCGGGCCCTCTCGGGCCCTGTCGGGCTCTGTCGGGCTCTGTCGGGCCCTGTCGCGCTCTGTCGGGCTCTGTCGGGCTCTGTCGGGCTCTGTCGGGCTCTGTCGGGCTCTACTGGGCCCTGTCGGGTTCTGTCGGGCTCTGTCGGTCTCTGTCGGGCTCTACTGGGCCCTGTCAATCCCTGTCGGGCCCTGTCGGGCTCTGTCGGGCTCTACTGGGCCCTGTCGGGCCCTGTCGGGCTCTGTCGGGCTCTGTCGGGCTCTACTGGGCCCTGTCGGGCCCTGTCGGGCCCTGTCGGGCTCTGTCGGGCTCTGTCGGGCTCTGTCGGGCTCTACTGGGCTCTGTCGGGCCCTGTCGGGCTCTGTCGGGCCCTGTCGGGCCCTGTCGGGCCCTGTCGGGCTCTGTCGGGCTCTGTCGGGCTCTACTGTGCTCTGTCGGGCTCTGTCGGGCTCTGTCGGGCTCTGTCGGGCTCTGTCGGGCTCACTGGTCTCTGTCGGGCTCTGTCGGGCTCTGTCGGGCTCTGTCGGGCTCTACTGGGCTCTACTGGGCTCTGTCGGGCTCTACTGGGCCCTGTCGGGCCCTGTCGGGCTCTGTCGGGCTCTGTCGGGCTCTGTCGGGCTCTACTGGGCTCTACTGGGCCCTGTCGGGCCCTGTCGGGCTCTGTCGGGCTCTGTCGGGCTCTGTCGGGCTCTGTCGGGCTCTACTGGGCCCTGTCGGGCCCTGTCGGGCCCTGTCGGGCTCTGTCGGGCTCTACTGGGCTCTGTCGGGCTCTACTGGGCTCTACTGGGCCCTGTCGGGCTCTGTCGGGCTCTGTCGGGCTCTATCGGTCTCTGTCGGGCTCTACTGGGCCCTGTCGGGCCCTGTCGGGCTCTGTCGGGCTCTGTCGGGCTCTGTCGGACTCTGTCGGGCTCTGTCGGGCTCTACTGGGCTCTGTCGGGCTCTGTCGGGCTCTACTGGGCTCTGTCGGGCTCTGTCGGGCTCTACTGGGCTCTGTCGGGCCCTGTCGGGCTCTGTCGGGCCCTGTCGGGCTCTGTCGGGCTCTGTCGGGCCCTGTCGGGCCCTGTCGGGCCCTGTCGGGCTCTGTCGGGCTCTGTCGGGCTCTGTCGGGCGCTACTGGGCCCTGTCGGGCCCTGTCGGGCTCTGTCGGGCCCTGTCGGGCTCTGTCGGGCTCTGTCGGCTCTGTCGGGCTCTACTGGGCTCTGTCGGGCTCTGTCAGGCTCTGTCGGGCTCTACTGGGCCCTGTCGGGCCCTGTCGGGCTCTGTCGGGCTCTGTCGGGCTCTGTCGGGCTCTGTCGGGCTCTACTGGGCTCTGTCGGGCTCTGTCGGGCTCTGTCGGGCTCTGTCGGGCTCTGTCGGGCTCTACTGGGCCCTGTCGGGCTCTGTCGGGCTCTGTCGGGCCCTGTCGGGTTCTGTCGGGCTCTGTCGGGCTCTGATGGGCTCTACTGGGCCCTGTCGGGCTCTGTCGGGCCCTGTCGGGCCCTGTCGGGCTCTGTCGGGCTCTGTCGGGCTCTGTCGGGCTCTGTCGGGCTCTGTCGGGCCCTGTCGGGCTCTGTCGGGCTCTGTCGGGCCCTGTCGGGCTCTGTCGGGCCCTGTCGGGCTCTGTCGGGCTCTACTGGGCTAAACTGGGCTCTGTCCGGCCCTGTCGGGCCCTGTCGGGCCCTGTCGGGCCCTGTCGGGCTCTGTCGGGCCCTGTCGGGCCCTGTCGGGCTCTGTCGGGCTCTGTCGGGCTCTACTGGGCCCTGTCGGGCTCTGTCGGGCTCTGTCGGGCTCTGTCGGGCTCTGTCGGGCTCTACTGGGCCCTGTCGGGCTCTGTCGGGCTCTGTCGGGCCCTGTCGGGCCCTGTCGGGCTCTGTCGGGCTCTGTCGGGCTCTACTGGGCCCTGTCGGGCCCTGTCGGGCCCTGTCGGTCTCTGCTGGGCTCTACTGGGCTCTGTCGGCTCTGTCGGGCTCTACTGGGCCCTGTCGGGCCCTGTCAGGGCCCTGTCGGGCTCTGTCGGGCTCTGTCGGGCTCTGTCGGGCTCTACTGGGCTCTGTCGGGCTCTACTGGGCTCTGTCGGGCTCTGTCGGGCTCTGTCGGGCTCTACTGGGCCCTGTCGGGCTCTGTCGGGCCCTGTCGGGCCCTGTCGGGCTCTGTCGGGCTCTGTCGGGCTCTACTGGGCTCTGTCGGGCTCTGTCGGGCTCTGTCGGGCTCTACTGGGCCCTGTCGGGCTCTGTCGGACTCTGTCGGGCCCTGTCGGGCTCTGTCGGGCTCTGTCGGGCTCTACTGGGCTCTGTCGGGCTCTGTCGGGCCCTGTCGGGCCCTGTCGGGCCCTGTCGGGCCCTGTCGGGCTCTGTCGGGCTCTGTCGGACTATACTGGGCCCTGTCGCGCTCTGTCGGGCTCTGTCGGGCTCTGTCGGGCTCTGTAGGGCCCTGTCGGGCTCTGTCGGGCTCTATTGGGCCCTGTCGGGCCCTGTTGGGCCCTGTCGGGCTCTGTCGGGCTCTGTCGGGCCCTGTCGGGCTCTGTCGGGCCCTGTCGGGCTCTACTGGGCCCTGTCGGGCTCTGTCGGGCTCTGTCGGGCTCTGTCGGGCTCTACTGGGCCCTGTCGGGCTCTGTCGGGCTCTGTCGGGCTCTGTCGGGCTCTACTGGGCCCTGTCGGGCCCTGTCGGGCTCTGTCGGGCTCTACTGGGCCCTGTCGGGCTCTGTCGGGCTCTGTCGGGCTCTGTCGGGCTCTGTCGGGCTCTACTGGGCCCTGTCGGGCTCTGTCGGGCCCTGTCGGGCCTGTCGGGCTCTGTCGGGCTCTGTCGGGCCCTGTCGGGCTCTGTCGGGCTCTGTCGAGCCCTGTCGGGCTCTGTCGGGCCCTGTCGGGCCCTGTCGGGCCCTGTCGGGCCTCTGTCGGGCTCTGTCGGGCTCTACTGGGCCCTGTCGGGCCCTGTCGGGCCCTGTCGGGCTCTGTCGGGCTCTGTCGGGCTCAACTGGTCTCTGTCGGCCTCTGTCGGGCTCTGTCGGGCTCTGTCGGGCTCTGTCAGGCTCTACTGGGCTCTACTGGGCTCTGTCGGGCCCTGTCGGGCCCTGTCGGGCTCTGTCGGGCCCTGTCGGGCTCTGTCGGGCTCTGTCGGGCTCTGTCGGGCTCTGTCGGGCTCTACTGGGCCCTGTCGGGCCCTGTCGGGCCCTGTCGGGCCCTGTCGGGCTCTGTCGGGCTCTGTCGGGCTCTACTGGGCTCTGTCGGGCTCTACTGGGCTCTACTGGGCCCTGTCGGGCTCTGTCGGGCTCTGTCGGGCTCTGTCGGGCTCTGTCGGGCTCTACTGGGCCCTGTCGGGCCCTGTCGGGCCCTGTCGGGCTCTGTCGGGCTCTGTCGGGCTCTGTCGGGCTCTGTCGGGCGCTACTGAGCCCTGTCGGGCCCTGTCGGGCCCTGTCGGGCTCTGTCGGGCTCTGTCGGGCCCTGTCGGGCTCTGTCGGGCTCTGTCGGGCTCTGTCGGGCTCTACTGGGCTCTACTGGGCTCTGTCGGGCTCTGTCGGGCGCTACTGGGCCCTGTCGGGCCCTGTCGGGCTCTGTCGGGCCCTGTCGGGCTCTGTCGGGCTCTGTCGGGCTCTGTCGGGCTCTACTGGGCTCTGTCGGGCTCTGTCAGGCTCTGTCGGGCTCTACTGGGCCCTGTCGGGCCCTGTCGGGCTCTGTCGGGCTCTGTCGGGCTCTGTCGGGCTCTACTGGGCTCTGTCGGGCTCTGTCGGGCTCTGTCGGGCTCTGTCGGGCTCTGTCGGGCTCTACTGGGCCCTGTCGGGCTCTGTCAGGCTCTGTCGGGCCCTGTCGGGTTCTGTCGGGCTCTGTCGGGCTCTGATGGGCTCTACTGGGCCCTGTCGGGCTCTGTCG
>NW_027017443.1:0-92335 GCF_036013445.1 Caloenas nicobarica | reverse complement strand
CTCTGTCGGGCTCTACTGGGCTCTACTGGGCTCTGTCGGGCTCTGTCGGGCCCTGTCGGGCTCTGTCGGGCCCTGTCGGGCTCTGTCGGGCTCTACTGGGCTCTGTCGGGCTCTGTCGGGCCCTGTCGGGCCCTGTTGGGCTCTACTGGGCTCTACTGGCTCTACTGGGCTCTACTGGGCCCTGTCGGGCCCTGTCGGGCCCTGTCGGGCTCTGTCGGGCTCTGTCGGGCTCTGTCGGGCTCTACTGGGCTCTGTCGGGCTCTGTCGGGCTCTGTCGAGCTCTACTGGGCTCTGTCGGGCTCTGTCGGGCTCTGTCGGGCTCTGTCGGGCTCTGTCGGGCTCTACTGGGCTCTGTCGGGCTCTGTCGGGCTCTGTCGGGCTCTACTGGGCTCTACTGGGCTCTGTCGGGCTCTGTCGGGCTCTACTGTTCCCTGTCGGGCCCTGTCGGGCCCTGTCGGGCTCTGTCGGGCTCTACTGGGCTCTACTGGGCCCTGTCGGGCTCTGTCGGGCTCTGTCGGGCTCTACTGGGCTCTACTGGGCTCTACTGGGCTCTGTCGGGCTCTGTCGGGCTCTACTGGGCCCTGTCGAGCCCTCTCGGGCCCTGTCGGGCTCTGTCGGGCTCTGTCGGGCTCTAGTGGGCTCTACTGTTCCCTGTCGGGCTCTGTCGGGCTCTGTCGGGCTCTGTCGGGCTCTACTGGGCCCTGTCGGGCTCTGTCGGGCTCTGTCGGGCTCTGTCGGGCTCTGTCAGGCTCTGTCGGGCTCTACTGGGCCCTGTCGGGCCCTGTCGGGCCCTGTCGGGCTCTACTGGGCCCTGTCGGGCTCTGTCGGGCTCTGTCGGGCTCTGTCGGGCTCTACTGGGCTCTGTCGGGCTCTGTCGGGCTCTGTCGGGCTCTGTCGGGCTCTACTGGGCCCTGTCGGGCTCTGTCGGGCTCTACTGGGCTCTACTGTTCCCTGTCGGGCCCTGTCGGGCACTGTCGGGCTCTGTCGGGCTCTGTCGGGCTCTGTCGGGCTCTGTCGGGCTCTACTGGGCCCTGTCGGGCTCTGTCGGGCTCTGTCGGGCTCTGTCGGGCTCTACTGGGCTCTACTGTTCCCTGTCGGGCCCTGTCGGTCTCTGTCGGGCTCTGTCGGGCTCTGTCGGGCCCTGTCGGGCCCTGTCGGGCTCTGTCGGGCCCTGTCGGGCTCTGTCGGGCTCTGTCGGGCTCTACTGGGCCCTGTCGGGCCCTGTCGGGCTCTGTCGGGCTCTGTCGGGCTCTGTCGGGCTCTATCGGGCTCTGTCGGGCTCTACTGGGCTCTACTGTTCCCTGTCGGGCCCTGTCGGGCTCTGTCGGGCTCTGTCGGGCTCTACTGGGCCCTGTCGGGCTCTGTCGGGCCCTGTCCGGCTCTGTCGGGCCCTGTCGGGCTCTGTCGGGCTCTGTCGGGCTCTTCTGGGCCCTGTCGGGCCCTGTCGGGCCCTGTCGGGCCCTGTCGGGCTCTACTGGGCTCTGTCGGGCCCTGTCGGGCTCTACTGGGCTCTGTCGGTCTCTGTCGGGCTCTGTCGGGCTCTATTGGGTTCTGTCGGGCCCTGTCGGGCCCTGTCGGGCTCTGTCGGGCTCTGTCGGGCTCTACTGGGCTCTGTCGGGCTCGGTCGGGCTCTGTCGGGCTCTACTGGTCTCTGTCGGGCTCTGTCGGGCTCTACTGGGCTCTACTGGGCTCTGTCGGGCTCTGTCGGGCTCTACTGGGCTCTGTCGGGCTCTACTGGGCTCTGTCGGGCTCTACTGGGCCCTGTCGGGCCCTGTCGGGCCCTGCCGGGCCCTGCCGGGCTCTGTCGGGCTCTGTCGGGCTCTACTGGCCTCTGTCGGGCTTTGTCGGGCTCTGGCGGGCTCTGTCGGGCTCTGTCGGGCTCTACTGGTCTCTGTCGGGCTCTACTGGGCTCTGTCGGGCTCTATTGGGCTGTGCTGGGCTCTGTCGGGCTCTACTGGGCTCTGTTGGCTCTGTCGGGCTCTACTGGGCCCTGTCGGGCCCTGTCGGGCCCTGTCGGGCTCTGTCGGGCTCTGTCGGGCTCTGTCGGGCTCTACTGGGCTCTGTCGGGAACTATTGGGCTCTTCTGGGCTCTGTCGGGCTCTGTCGGGCTCTGTCGGGCTCTGTCGGGCTCTACTGGGCTCTGTCGGGCTCTACTGGGCTCTGTCAGGCTCTACTGGGCTCTACTGGGCCCTGTCGGGCTCTTTCGGGCTCTGTCGGGCTCTACTGGGCTCTGTCGGGCTCTGTCGGGCTCTACTGGGCTCTGTCGGGCTCTACTGGGCTCTATCGGGCTCTATCGAGCTCTGTCGGGCTCTGTCGGGCTCTACTGGGCTCTGTCGGGCTCTGTCGGGCTCTGTCGGGCTCTGTCGGGCTCTACTGGGCTCTACTGGGACCTGTCGGGCCCTGTTGGGCTCTGTCGGGCTCTGTCGGGCTCTGTCGGGCTTTGTCGGTCTCTACTGGGCTCTACTGGGACCTGTCGGGCCCTGTTGGGCTCTGTCGGGCTCTATTTGACTCTGTCGGGCTCTGTCGGGCTCTGTCGGGCTCTGTCGGTCTCTATTGGTCTCTGTCGGGCCCTGTCGGGCCCTGTCGGGCTCTGTCGGGCTCAGTCGGGCCCTGTCGGGCCCTGTCGGGCTCTACTGGGCTCTACTGGGCTCTGTCGGGCTCTGTCGGGCTCTGTCGGGCTCTGTCGGGCTCTACTGGGCTCTGTCGGGCTCTGTCGGGCTCTGTCGGGCTATGTCGGGCTCTGTTGGGCTCTACTGGGCTCTACTGGGCTCTGTCGGCCTCTACTGGGCTCTACTGGGCTCTGTCGGGCCCTACTGGGCTCTGTCGGGCCCTGTCGTTCTCTACTGGGCTCTGTCGGGCTCTGTCGGGCTCTGTCGCGCCCTGTCGGGTCCTGTCGGGCCCTGTCGGGCTCTGTCGGGCTCTACTGGGCTCTGTCGGGCTCTGTCGGGCTCTACTGGGCTCTGTCGGGCTCTACTGGCCTCTGTCGGGCTCTGTTGGGCTCTGGCGGGCTCTGTCGGGCTCTGTCGGGCTCTAATGGGCTCTGTCGGGCTCTACTGGGCTCTGTCGGGCTCTATTGGGCTGTGCTGGGCTCTGTCGGGCTCTACTGGGCTCTGTCGGGCTCTGTCGGGCTCTACTGGGCCCTGTCGGGCCCTGTCGGGCCCTGTCGGGCTCTGTCGGGCTCTGTCGGGCTCTGTCGGGCTCTACTGGGCTCTGTCGGGAACTATTGGGCTCTGTCGGGCTCTTCTGGGCTCTGTCGGGCTCTGTCGGGCTCTGTCGGGCTCTGTCGGGCTCTGTCGCGCTCTACTGGGCTCTGTCGGGCTCTGTCGGGCTCTGTCAGGCTCTACTGTTCCCTGTCGGGCCCTATCGGGCTCTGTCGGGCTCTGTCGGGCTCTACTGGGCTCTGTCGGGCCCTGTCGGGCCCTGTCGGGCTCTGTCGGGCTCTGTCGGGCTCTGTCGGGCTCTACTGGGCTCTGTCGGGCTCTACTGGGCTCTGTCTGGCTCTACTGGGCTCTACTGGGCCCTGTCGGGCTCTGTCGGGCTCTGTCGGGCTCTGTCGGGCTCTACTGGGCTCTGTCGGGCTCTGTCGGGCTCTACTGGGCTCTGTCGGGCTCTACTGGGCTCTATCGGGCTCTATCGAGCTCTGTCGGGCTCTGTCGGGCTCTACTGGGCTCTGTCGGGCTCTGTCGGGCTCTGTCGGGCTCTGTCGGGCTCTACTGGGCTCTACTGGGCCCTGTCGGGCCCTGTCGGGCTCTGTCGGGCTCTGTCGGGCTCTGTCGGTCTCTACTGGGCTCTACTGGGCCCTGTCGGGCTCTGTCGGGCTCTGTCGGGCTCTGTCGGGCTCTGTCGGGCTCTACTGGGCTCTGTCGGGCTCTGTCGGGCTCTGTCGGGCTCTACTGGGCTCTGTCGGGCTCTGTCGGGCTCTGTCGGGCTCTGTCGGGCTCTGTCGGGCCCTGTCGGGCTCTGTCGGGCTCTGTCGGGCTCTGTCGGGCTCTGTCGGGCTCTGTCGGGCTCTACTGGGCTCTGTCGGGCTCTGTCGGGCTCTGTCGGGCTCTACTGGGCTCTGTCGGGCTCTGTCGGGCTCTGTCGGGCTGTACTTGGCTCTGTCGGGCTCTGTCGGGCTCTACTGGGCTCTGTCGGGCTCTACTGGGCTCTGTCGGGCTCTATTGTGCCCTGTCGGGCTCTGTCGGGCTCTGTCGGGCTCTGTCGGGCTCTACTGGGCTCTGTCGGGCTCTACTGGGCTCTGTCGGGCTCTATTGGGCTGTGCTGGGCTCTGTCGGGCTCTACTGGGCTCTGTCGGGCTCTGTCGGGCTCTACTGGGCCCTGTCGGGCCCTGTCGGGCCCTGTCGGGCTCTGTCGGGCTCTGTCGGGCTCTGTCGGGCTCTACTGGGCTCTGTCGGGAACTATTGGGCTCTGTCGGGCTTTACTGGGCTCTGTCGGGCTCTGTCGGGCTCTACTGGGCTCTGTCGGGCTCTGTCGGGCTCTGTCGGGCTCTGTCAGGCTCTACTGTTCCCTGTCGGGCCCTATCGGGCTCTGTCGGGCTCTGTCGGGCTCTACTGGGCCCTGTCGGGCCCTGTCGGGCTCTGTCGGGCTCTGTCGGGCTCTGTCGGACTCTACTGGGCTCTGTCGGGCTCTACTGGGCTCTACTGGGCCCTGTCGGGCTCTTTCGGGCTCTGTCGGGATCTACTTGGTTCTGTCGGGCTCTGTCGGGCTCTGTCGGGCTCTGTCGGGCTCTACTGGGCTCTACTGGGCCCTGTCGGGCCCTGTCGGGCTCTGTCGGGCTCTGTCGGGCTCTGTCGGGCTCTACTGGGCTCTACTGGGCCCTGTCGGGCCCTGTCGGGCCCTGTCGGGCTCTGTCGGGCTCTGTCGGGCTCTACTGGGCTCTACTGGGGTCTGTCGGGCTCTGTCGGGCCCTGTCGGGCTCTGTCGGGCCCTGTCGGGCTCTGTCGGGCTCTACTGGGCTCTGTCGGGCTCTGTCGGGCCCTGTCGGGCCCTGTCGGGCTCTACTGGGCTCTACTGGGCTCTACTGGGCCCTGTCGGGCCCTGTCGGGCCCTGTCGGGCTCTGTCGGGCTCTGTCGGGCTCTACTGGGCTCTGTCGGGCTCTGTCGGGCTCTGTCGGGCTCTACTGGGCTCTGTCGGGCTCTGTCGGGCTCTGTCGGGCTCTGTCGGGCTCTACTGGGCTCTGTCGGGCTCTGTCGGGCTCTGTCGGGCTCTACTGGGCTCTACTGGGCTCTGTCGGGCTCTGTCGGGCTCTACTGTTCCCTGTCGGGCCCTGTCGGGCCCTGTCGGGCTCTGTCGGGCTCTACTGGGCTCTACTGGGCCCTGTCGGGCTCTGTCGGGCTCTGTCGGGCTCTACTGGGCTCTACTGGGCTCTACTGGGCTCTGTCGGGCTCTGTCGGGCTCTACTGGACCCTGTCGAGCCCTCTCGGGCCCTGTCGGGCTCTGTCGGGCTCTGTCGGGCTCTAGTGGGCTCTACTGTTCCCTGTCGGGCTCTGTCGGGCTCTGTCGGGCTCTGTCGGGCTCTACTGGGCCCTGTCGGGCTCTGTCAGGCTCTGTCGGGCTCTGTCGGGCTCTGTCAGGCTCTGTCGGGCTCTACTGGGCCCTGTTGGGCCCTGTCGGGCCCTGTCGGGCTCTACTGGGCCCTGTCGGGCTCTGTCGGGCTCTGTCGGGCTCTGTCGGGCTCTACTGGGCTCTGTCGGGCTCTGTCGGGCTCTGTCGGGCTCTGTCGGGCTCTACTGGGCCCTGTCGGGCTCTGTCGGGCTCTACTGGGCTCTACTGTTCCCTGTCGGGCCCTGTCGGGCACTGTCGGGCTCTGTCGGGCTCTGTCGGGCTCTGTCGGGCTCTATCGGGCTCTGTCGGGCTCTACTGGGCTCTACTGTTCCCTGTCGGGCCCTGTCGGGCTCTGTCGGGCTCTGTCGGGCTCTACTGGGCCCTGTCGGGCTCTGTCGGGCCCTGTCCGGCTCTGTCGGGCCCTGTCGGGCTCTGTCGGGCTCTGTCGGGCTCTTCTGGGCCCTGTCGGGCCCTGTCGGGCCCTATCGGGCCCTGTCGGGCTCTACTGGGCTCTGTCGGGCCCTGTCGGGCTCTACTGGGCTCTGTCGGTCTCTGTCGGGCTCTGTCGGGCTCTATTGGGTTCTGTCGGGCCCTGTCGGGCCCTGTCGGGCTCTGTCGGGCTCTGTCGGGCTCTACTGGGCTCTGTCGGGCTCGGTCGGGCTCTGTCGGGCTCTGTCGGGCTCTACTGGTCTCTGTCGGGCTCTGTCGGGCTCTACTGGGCTCTACTGGGCTCTGTCGGGCTCTGTCGGGCTCTACTGGGCTCTGTCGGGCTCTACTGGGCTCTGTCGGGCTCTACTGGGCCCTGTCGGGCCCTGTCGGGCCCTGCCGGGCCCTGCCGGGCTCTGTCGGGCTCTGTCGGGCTCTACTGGCCTCTGTCGGGCTTTGTCGGGCTCTGGCGGGCTCTGTCGGGCTCTGTCGGGCTCTACTGGTCTCTGTCGGGCTCTACTGGGCTCTGTCGGGCTCTATTGGGCTGTGCTGGGCTCTGTCGGGCTCTACTGGGCTCTGTTGGGCTCTGACGGGCTCTACTGGGCCCTGTCGGGCCCTGTCGGGCCCTGTCGGGCTCTGTCGGGCTCTGTCGGGCTCTGTCGGGCTCTACTGGGCTCTGTCGGGAACTATTGGGCTCTGTCGGGCTCTTCTGGGCTCTGTCGGGCTCTGTCGGGCTCTGTCGGGCTCTGTCGGGCTCTGTCGGGCTCTGTCGGGCTCTACTGGGCTCTGTCGGGCTCTGTCGGGCTCTGTCAGGCTCTACTGTTCCCTGTCGGGCCCTATCGGGCTCTGTCGGGCTCTGTCGGGCTCTACTGGGCTCTGTCGGGCCCTGTCGGGCTCTGTCGGGCTCTGTCGGGCTCTGTCGGGCTATACTGGGCTCTGTCGGGCTCTACTGGGCTCTGTCAGGCTCTACTGGGCTCTACTGGGCCCTGTCGGGCTCTTTCGGGCTCTGTCGGGCTCTACTGGGCTCTGTCGGGCTCTGTCGGGCTCTACTGGGCTCTGTCGGGCTCTACTGGGCTCTATCGGGCTCTATCGAGCTCTGTCGGGCTCTGTCGGGCTCTACTGGGCTCTGTCGGGCTCTGTCGGGCTCTGTCGGGCTCTACTGGGCTCTACTGGGACCTGTCGGGCCCTGTTGGGCTCTGTCGGGCTCTGTCGGGCTCTGTCGGGCTCTGTCGGTCTCTACTGGGCTCTACTGGGACCTGTCGGGCCCTGTTGGGCTCTGTCGGGCTCTATTTGACTCTGTCGGGCTCTCTCGGGCTCTGTCGGGCTCTGTCGGTCTCTATTGGTCTCTGTCGGGCCCTGTCGGGCCCTGTCGGGCTCTGTCGGGCTCAGTCGGGCCCTGTCGGGCCCTGTCGGGCTCTACTGGGCTCTACTGGGCTCTGTCGGGCTCTGTCGGGCTCTGTCGGGCTCTGTCGGGCTCTACTGGGCTCTGTCGGGCTCTGTCGGGCTCTGTCGGGCTATGTCGGGCTCTGTTGGGCTCTACTGGGCTCTACTGGGCTCTGTCGGCCTCTACTGGGCTCTACTGGGCTCTGTCGGGCCCTACTGGGCTCTGTCGGGCCCTGTCGTTCTCTACTGGGCTCTGTCGGGCTCTGTCGGGCTCTGTCGCGCCCTGTCGGGCCCTGTCGGGCCCTGTCGGGCTCTGTCGGGCTCTACTGGGCCCTGTCGGGCCCTGTCGGGCTCTGACGGGCCCTGTCGGGCCCTGTCGGGCTCTGTCGGGCTCTGTCGGGCTCTGTCGGGCTCTACTGGGCTCTGTCGGGCTCTACTGGGCTCTGTCGGGCTCTGTCGGGCTCTACTGGGCCCTGTCGGGTCCTGTAGGGCTCTGTCGGGCTCTGTCGGGCTCTACTGGGCTCTACTGGGCCCTGTCGGGCCCTGTCGGGCCCTGTCGGGCTCTATTGGGCTCTGTCGGGCTCTGTCGGGCTCTGTCGGGCTCTACTGGGCCCTGTTGGGCCCTGTCGGGCTCTGTCGGGCTCTGTCGGGCTCTGTCGGGCTCTACTGGGCTCTGTCGGGCACTATTGGGCTCTGTCGGGCTCTGCTGGGCTCTGTCGGGCTCTGTCGCGCCCTGTCGGGCCCTGTCGGGCCCTGTCGGGCTCTGTCGGGCTCTACTGGGCCCTGTCGGGCCCTGTCGGGCTCTGACGGGCCCTGTCGGGCCCTGTCGGGCCCTGTCGGGCCCTGTTGGGCTCTGTCGGGCTCTGTCGGGCTCTGTCGGGCTCTACTGGGATCTGTCGGGCTCTACTGGGCTCTGTCAGGCTCTACTGGGCTCTACTGGGCCCTGTCGGGCTCTGTCGGGCTCTGTCGGGCTCTGTCGGGCTCTGTCGGGCTCTACTGGGCTCTACTGTTCCCTGTCGGGCCCTGTCGGGCTCTGTCGGGCTCTGTCGGGCTCTGTCGGGCTCTATTTGGCTCTGTCGGGCTCTGTCGGGCTCTATTGGTCTCTGTCGGGCCCTGTCGGGCTCAGTCGGGCTCAGTCGGGCTCAGTCGGGCTCTGTTGGGCCCTGTCGGGCTCTACTGGGCTCTACTGGGCTCTGTCGGGCCCTGTCGGGCTCTGTCGGGCTCTGTCGGGCTCTGTCGGGCTCTACTGGGCTCTGTCGGGATCTGTCGGGCTATGTCGGGCTCTACTGGGCTCTACTGTTCCCTGTCGGGCTCTGTCGGGCTCTGTCGGGCCCTGTCGGGCTCTCCTGGGCTCTACTGGGCTCTGTCGGGCCCTGTCGGGCTCTGTCGCGCTCTGTCGGGCCCTGTCGGGCCCTGTCGGGCTCTGTCGGGCTCTACTGGGCTCTGTCGGGCTCTGTCAGGCTCTGTCGGGCCCTGTCGGGCCCTGTCAGGCCCTGTCGGGCTCTGTCGGGCTCTGTCGGGCTCTGTCGGGCTCTGTCGGCCTCTACTGGGCCCTGTCGGGCTCTGTCGGGCTCTGTCGGGCTCTGTCGGGCTCTACTGGGCTCTACTGGGCTCTGTCGGGCCCTGTCGGGCCCTGTCGGGCTCTGTCGGGCTCTGTCGGGCTCTGTCGGGCTCTACTGGGCTCTGTCGGGCTCTACTGGGCTCTGTCGGGCCCTGACGGGCCCTGTCGGGCCCTGTCGGGCTCTGTCGGGCTCTACTGGGCCCTGTCGGGCCCTGTCGGGCTCTGTCGGGCTCTGTCGGGCTCTACTGGGCTCTGTCGGGCTCTGTCGGGCTCTGTCGGGCTCTACTGGGCTCTACTGTTCCCTGTCGGGCTCTGTCGGGCTCTGTCGGGCTCTACTGGGCTCTGTCGGGCTCTACTGGGCTCTGTCGGGCTCTGTCGGGCTCTACTGGGCTCTGTCGGGCTCTGTCGGGCTCTACTGGGCTAAACTGGGCTGTGTCGGGCTCTGTCGGGCTCTGTCGGGCTCTGTCGGGCTCTACCGGGCTCTACTGGGCACTGTCGGGCCCTGTCGGGCTCTGTCGGGCCCTGTCGGGCCCTGTCGGGCTCTATTGGGCTGTGCTGGGCCCTGTCGGGCCCTGTCGGGCTCTGTCGGGCTCTGTCGGGCTCTGTCGGGCTCTGTCGGGCTCTACTGTGCTCTACTTGGCCCTTTCGGGCCCTGTCGGGCCCTGTCGGGCCCTGTCGGGCCCTGTCGGGCTCCTTTGGGCTGTGCTGGGCCCTGTCGGGCCCTGTCGGGCTCTGTCGGGCTCTGTTGGGCCCTGTTGGGCCCTGTCGGGCTCTATTGGGCTGTGCTGGGCCCTGTCGGGCCCTGTCGGGCTCTGTCGGGCTCTGTTGGGCCCTGTCGGGCTCTGTCGGGCCCTGTCGGGCTCTGTCGGGCCCTGTCGGGTCTGTCGGGCTCTACTGGGCTCTGTCGGGCTCTGTCGGGCTCTGTAGGGCTCTGTAGGTCTCTGTCGGGCTCTGTCGGGCTCTGTCGGGCTCTGTCGGGCTCTACTGGGCTCTGTCGGGCTCTGTCGGGCTCTACTGGGCTCTACTGGGCCCTGTCGGGCCCTGTCGGGCTCTACTGGGCTCTGTCGGGCCCTGTCGGGCTCTACTGGGCTCTGTCGGTCTCTGTCGGGCTCTGTCGGGCTCTGTCGGGCTCTATTGGGCCCTGTCGGGCCCTGTCGGGCCCTATCGGGCTCTACTGGGATCTGTCGGGCTCTGTCGGGCTCTGTCGGGCTCTGTCGGGCTCTACTGGGCTCTGTCGGGCTCTGTCGGGCTCTGTCGGGCTCTACTGGGCTCTGTCGGGCTCTGTCGGGCTCTACTGGGCTCTGTCGGGCTCTACTGGGCTCTGTCTGGCTCTACTGGGCCCTGTCGGGCCCTGTCGGGCCCTGTCGGGCTCTGTCGGGCTCTGTCGGGCTCTGTCGGGCTCTACTGGGCTCTGTCGGGCTCTGTCGGGCTCTGTCGGGCTCTACTGGGCTGTGCTGGGCTCTGTCGGGCTCTACTGGGCTCTGTCGGGCTCTGTCAGGCTCTGTCGGGCTCTACTGGGCCCTGTCGCGCCCTGTCGGGCCCTTTCGGGCTCTGTCGGGCTCTTCTGGGCTCTGTCGGGCTCTACTGGGCTCTGTCGGGAACTATTGGGCTCTGTCGGGCTCTGTCGGGCTCTGTCGTGCTCTGTTGGGCTCTGTCGGGCTCTGTCGGGCTCTGTCGGGCTCTACTGGGCTCTACTGGGCCCTGTCGGGCCCTGTCGGGCCCTGTCGGGCTCTGTCGGGCTCTGTCGGGCTCTGTCGGGCTCTACTGGGCTCTACTGGGCTCTACTGGGCTCTGTCGGGCTCTGTCGGGCCCTGTCGGGCCCTGTCGGGCTCTGTCGGGCTCTACTTGGCTCTGTCGGGCTCTGTCGGGCTCTGTCGGACTCTGTCGGGCCCTGTCGGGCCCTGTCGGGCTCTACTGGGCTCTACTGGGCTCTACTGGGCCCTGTCGGGCCCTGTCGGGCTCTGTCGGGCTCTGTCGGGCTCTGTCGGGCTCTACTGGGCTCTGTTGGGCTCTACTGGGCTCTGTCGGGCTCTGTCGGGCTCTACTGGGCTCTACTGGGCTCTGTCGGGCTCTGTCGGGCTCTGTCGGGCTCTACTGGGCTCTGTCGGGCTCTGTCGGGCTCTGTCGGGCTCTGTCGGGCTCTACTGGGCTCTACTGGGCTCTGTCGGGCTCTGTCGGGCTCTACTGTTCCCTGTCGGGCCCTGTCGGGCCCTCTCGGGCTCTGTCGGGCCCTGTCGGGCTCTGTCGGGCTCTACTGGGCTCTACTGGGCTCTACTGGGCTCTGTCGGGCTCTGTCGGGCTCTACTGGGCCCTGTCGAGCCCTGTCGGGCTCTGTCGGGCTCTAGTGGGCTCTACTGTTCCCTGTCGGGCTCTGTCGGGCTCTGTCGGGCTCTGTCGGGCTCTACTGGGCTCTGTTGGGCTCTGTCGGGCTCTGTCGGGCTCTGTCAGGCTCTGTCGGGCTCTACTGGGCCCTGTCGGGCCCTGTCGGGCTCTGTCGGGCTCTGTCGGGCTCTGTCGGGCTCTGTCGGGCTCTACTGGGCTCTGTCGGGCTCTGTCGGGCTCTGTCGGGCTCTGTCGGGCTCTACTGGGCCCTGTCGGGCTCTGTCGGGCTCTGTCGGGCTCTACTGGGCTCTACTCTTCCCTGTCGGGCCTTGTCGGGCCCTGTCGGGCTCTGTCGGGCTCTGTCGGGCTCTAGTGGGCCCTGTCGGGCCCTGTCGGGCTCTGTCGGGCTCTGTCGGGCTCTGTCGGGCTCTACTGGGCTCTACTGTTCCCTGTCGGGCCCTGTCGGGCCCTGTCGGGCTCTGTCGGTCTCTGTCGGGCCCTGTCGGGCCCTGTCGGGCTCTGTCGGGCCCTGTCGGGCTCTGTCGGGCTCTGTAGGTCTCTGTCGGGCTCTGTCGGGCTCTGTCGGGCTCTGTCGGGCTCTACTG
Source organism: Caloenas nicobarica (assembly GCF_036013445.1). Taxonomy (NCBI): domain Eukaryota; kingdom Metazoa; phylum Chordata; class Aves; order Columbiformes; family Columbidae; genus Caloenas; species Caloenas nicobarica. The sequence goes on along the minus strand of NW_027017443.1, from coordinate 80,490 downwards.
GGCTCTGTCGGGCTCTGTCGGGCTCTACTGGGCTCTACTGGGCCCTGTCGGGCCCTGTCGGGCTCTACTGGGCTCTGTCGGGCCCTGTCGGGATCTACTGGGCTCTGTCGGTCTCTGTCGGGCTCTGTCGGGCTCTGTCGGGCTCTATTGGGCCCTGTCGGGCCCTGTCGGGCCCTATCGGGCTCTACTGGGCTCTGTCGGGCTCTGTCGGGCTCTGTCGGGCTCTGTCGGGCTCTACTGGGCTCTGTCGGGCTCTGTCGGGCTCTGTCGGGCTCTACTGGGCTCTGTCGGGCTCTGTCGGGCTCTACTGGGCTCTGTCGGGCTCTACTGGGCTCTGTCTGGCTCTACTGGGCCCTGTCGGGCCCTGTCGGGCTCTGTCGGGCTCTGTCGGGCTCTGTCGGGCTCTGTCGGGCTCTACTGGGCTCTGTCGGGCTCTGTCGGGCTCTGTCGGGCTCTACTGGGCTGTGCTGGGCTCTGTCGGGCTCTACTGGGCTCTGTCGGGCTCTGTCAGGCTCTGTCGGGCTCTACTGGGCCCTGTCGCGCCCTGTCGGGCCCTGTCGGGCTCTGTCGGGCTCTTCTGGGCTCTGTCGGGCTCTACTGGGCTCTGTCGGGAACTATTGGGCTCTGTCGGGCTCTGTCGGGCTCTGTCGGGCTCTGTCGGGCTCTGTCGGGCTCTGTCGGGCTCTACTGGGCCCTGTTGGGCCCTGTCGGGCTCTGTCGGGCTCTGTCGGGCTCTGTCGGGCTCTACTGGGCTCTGTCGGGCACTATTGGGCTCTGTCGGGCTCTGCTGGGCTCTGTCGGGCTCTGTCGGGCTCTGTCGGGCTCTGTCGGGCTCTAGTGTTCCCTGTCCGGCTCTGTCGGGCTCTGTCGGGCTCTGTCGGGCTCTACTGGGCTCTGTCGGGCCCTGTCGGGCCCTGTTGGGCTCTGTCGGGCTCTGTCGGGCTCTGTCGGGCTCTACTGGGATCTGTCGGGCTCTACTGGGCTCTGTCAGGCTCTACTGGGCTCTACTGGGCCCTGTCGGGCTCTGTCGGGCTCTGTCGGGCTCTGTCGGGCTCTGTCGGGCTCTACTGGGCTCTACTGTTCCCTGTCGGGCCCTGTCGGGCTCTGTCGGGCTCTGTCGGGCTCTGTCGGGCTCTGTCGGGCTCTATTTGGCTCTGTCGGGCTCTGTCGGGCTCTATTGGTCTCTGTCGGGCCCTGTCGGGCTCAGTCGGGCTCAGTCGGGCTCAGTCGGGCTCTGTCGGGCCCTGTCGGGCTCTACTGGGCTCTACTGGGCTCTGTCGGGCCCTGTCGGGCTCTGTCGGGCTCTGTCGGGCTCTGTCGGGCTCTACTGGGCTCTGTCGGGATCTGTCGGGCTATGTCGGGCTCTACTGTTCTCTACTGTTCCCTGTCGGGCTCTGTCGGGCTCTGTCGGGCTCTACTGGGCTCTGTCGGGCTCTACTGGGCCCTGTCGCGCTCTGTCGGGCTCTGTCGGGCTCTGTCGGGCTCTGTCGGGCTCTGTCGGGCTCTCCTGGGCTCTACTGGGCTCTGTCGGGCCCTGTCGGGCTCTGTCGCGCTCTGTCGGGCCCTGTCGGGCCCTGTCGGGCTCTGTCGGGCTCTACTGGGCTCTGTCGGGCTCTGTCAGGCTCTGTCGGGCCCTGTCGGGCCCTGTCAGGCCCTGTCGGGCTCTGTCGGGCTCTGTCGGGCTCTGTCGGGCTCTGTCGGCCTCTACTGGGCCCTGTCGGGCTCTGTCGGGCTCTCTCGGGCTCTGTCGGGCTCTACTGGGCTCTGTCGGGCCCTGTCGGGCCCTGTCGGGCCCTGTCGGGCCCTGTCGGGCTCTGTCGGGCTCTGTCGGGCTCTACTGGGCTCTGTCGGGCTCTACTGGGCTCTGTCGGGCCCTGTCGGGCCCTGTCGGGCCCTGTCGGGCTCTGTCGGGCTCTACTGGGCCCTGTCGGGCCCTGTCGGGCCCTGTCGGGCTCTGTCGGGCTCTGTCGGGCTCTACTGGGCTCTGTCGGGCTCCGTCGGGCTCTGTCGGGCTCTACTGGGCTCTACTGTTCCCTGTCGGGCCCTGTCGGGCCCTGTCGGGCCCTGTCGGGCTCTGTCGGGCTCTGTCGGGCTCTACTGGGCTCTGTCGGGCTCTACTGGGCTCTGTCGGGCTCTGTCGGGCTCTACTGGGCTCTGTCGGGCTCTGTCGGGCTCTGTCGGGCTCTACTGGGCTAAACTGGGCTCTGTCGGGCTCTGTCGGGCTCTGTCGGGCTCTGTCGGGCTCTGTCGGGCTCTACCGGGCTCTACTGGGCACTGTCGGGCCCTGTCGGGCTCTGTCGGGCCCTGTCGGGCCCTGTCGGGCTCTATTGGGCTGTGCTGGGCCCTGTCGGGCCCTGTCGGGCTCTGTCGGGCTCTGTCGGGCTCTGTCGGGCTCTGTCGGGCTCTGTCAGGCTCTACTGGGCTCTACTTGGCCCTTTCGGGCCCTGTCGGGCCCTGTCGGGCCCTGTCGGGCCCTGTCGGGCTCCTTTGGGCTGTGCTGGGCCCTGTCGGGCTCTGTCGGGCTCTGTTGGGCCCTGTCGGGCCCTGTCGGGCTCTATTGGGCTGTGCTGGGCCCTGTCGGGCCCTGTCGGGCTCTGTCGGGCTCTGTTGGGCCCTGTCGGGCTCTGTCGGGCCCTGTCGGGTCTGTCGGGCTCTACTGGGCTCTGTCGGGCTCTGTCGGGCTCTGTAGGGCTCTGTCGGGCTCTGTAGGTCTCTGTCGGGCTCTGTCGGGCTCTGTCGGGCTCTGTCGGGCTCTACTGGGCTCTGTCGGGCTCTGTCGGGCTCTACTGGGCTCTACTGGGCCCTGTCGGGCCCTGTCGGGCTCTACTGGGCTCTGTCGGGCCCTGTCGGGCTCTACTGGGCTCTGTCGGTCTCTGTCGGGCTCTGTCGGGCTCTGTCGGGCTCTATTGGGCCCTGTCGGGCCCTGTCGGGCCCTATCGGGCTCTACTGGGCTCTGTCGGGCTCTGTCGGGCTCTGTCGGGCTCTGTTGGGCTCTACTGGGCTCTGTCGGGCTCTGTCGGGCTCTGTCGGGCTCTACTGGGCTCTGTCGGGCTCTGTCGGGCTCTACTGGGCTCTGTCGGGCTCTACTGGGCTCTGTCTGGCTCTACTGGGCCCTGTCGGGCCCTGTCGGGCCCTGTCGGGCTCTGTCGGGCTCTGTCGGGCTCTGTCGGGCTCTACTGGGCTCTGTCGGGCTCTGTCGGGCTCTGTCGGGCTCTACTGGGCTGTGCTGGGCTCTGTCGGGCTCTACTGGGCTCTGTCGGGCTCTGTCAGGCTCTGTCGGGCTCTACTGGGCCCTGTCGCGCCCTGTCGGGCCCTGTCGGGCTCTGTCGGGCTCTTCTGGGCTCTGTCGGGCTCTACTGGTCTCTGTCGGGAACTATTGGGCTCTGTCGGGCTCTGTCGGGCTCTGTCGTGCTCTGTTGGGCTCTGTCGGGCTCTGTCGGGCTCTGTCGGGCTCTACTGGGCTCTACTGGGCCCTGTCGGGCCCTGTCGGGCCCTGTCGGGCCCTGTCGGGCTCTGTTGGGCTCTGTCGGGCTCTGTCGGGCTCTGTCGGGCCCTGTCGGGCCCTGTCGGGCTCTGTCGGGCTCTACTGGGCTCTACTGGGCTCTACTGGGCCCTGTCGGGCCCTGTCGGGCTCTGTCGGGCTCTGTCGGGCTCTGTCGGGCTCTACTGGGCTCTGTTGGGCTCTACTGGGCTCTGTCGGGCTCTGTCGGGCTCTACTGGGCTCTACTGGGCTCTGTCGGGCTCTGTCGGGCTCTGTCGGGCTCTACTGGGCTCTGTCGGGCTCTGTCGGGCTCTGTCGGGCTCTGTCGGGCTCTGTCGGGCTCTACTGGGCTCTACTGGGCTCTGTCGGGCTCTGTCGGGCTCTACTGTTCCCTGTCGGGCCCTGTCGGGCCCTCTCGGGCTCTGTCGGGCTCTGTCGGGCTCTGTCGGGCTCTACTGGGCTATGTAGGGCTCTACTGGGCTCTACTGGGCCCTGTCGGGCTCTGTCGGGCTCTACTGGGCTCTACTGGGCTCTACTGGGCTCTGTCCGGCTCTGTCGGGCTCTACTGGGCCCTGTCGAGCTCTGTCGGGCTCTGTCGGGCTCTGTCGGGCTCTAGTGGGCTCTACTGTTCCCTGTCGGGCTCTGTCGGGCTCTGTCGGGCTCTGTCGGGCTCTGTCGGGCTCTACTGGGCTCTTTTGGGCTCTGTCGGGCTCTGTCAGGCTCTGTCGGGCTCTACTGGGCCCTGTCGGGCCCTGTCGGGCTCTGTCGGGCTCTGTCGGGCTCTGTCGGGCTCTGTCGGGCTCTACTGGGCTCTGTCGGGCTCTGTCGGGCTCTGTCGGGCTCTACTGGGCCCTGTCGGGCTCTGTCGGGCTCTGTCGGGCTCTACTGGGCTCTACTCTTCCCTGTCGGGCCCTGTCGGGCCCTGTCGGGCTCTGTCGGGCTCTGTCGGGCTCCAGTGGGCCCTGTCGGGCCCTGTCGGGTCCTGTCGGGCTCTGTCGGGCTCTACTGGGCCCTGTCGGGCCCTCTCGGGCCCTGTCGGGCTCTGTCGGGGTCTGTCGGGCTCTGTCGGGCTCTACTGGGCTCTGTCGGGCTCTACTGGGCTCTACTGGGCCCTGTCGGGCTCTTTCGGGCTCTGTCGGGATCTACTTGGTTCTGTCGGGCTCTGTCGGGCTCTGTCGGGCTCTACTGGGCTCTACTGGGCCCTGTCGGGCCCTGTTGGGCTCTGTCGGGCTCTGTCGGGCTCTGTCGGGCTCTACTGGGCTCTACTGGGCCCTGTCGGGCCCTGTCGGGCCCTGTCGGGCTCTGTCGGGCTCTGTCGGGCTCTACTGGGCTCTACTGGGCTCTGTCGGGCTCTGTCGGGCCCTGTCGGGATCTGTCGGGCCCTGTCGGGCTCTGTCGGGCTCTACTGGGCTCTGTCGGGCTCTGTCGGGCCCTGTCGGGCCCTGTCGGGCTTTACTGGGCTCTACTGGGCTCTACTGGGCCCTGTCGGGCCCTATCGGGCTCTGTCGGGCTCTGTCGGGCTCTGTCGGGCTCTGTCGGGCTCTACTGGGCTCTGTCGGGCTCTGTCGGGCTCTGTCGGGCTCTACTGGGCTCTGTCGGGCTCTGTCGGGCTCTGTCGGTCTCTGTCGGGCTCTACTGATCTCTACTGGGCTCTGTCGGGCTCTGTCGGGCTCTACTGTTCCCTGTCGGGCCCTGTTGGGCCCTGTCGGGCTCTGTCGGGCTCTGTCGGGATCTACTGGGCTCTACTGGGCCCTGTCGGGCTCTGTCGGGCTCTGTCGGGCTCTACTGGGCTCTACTGGGCTCTACTGGGCTCTGTCGGGCTCTGTCGGGCTCTACTGGGCCCTGTCGAGCCCTGTCGGGCCCTGTCGGGCTCTGTCGGGCTCTGTCGGGCTCTAGTGGGATCTACTGTTCCCTGTCGGGCTCTGTCGGGCTCTGTCGGGCTCTGTCGGGCTCTGTCGGGCTCTACTGGGCCCTGTCGGGCTCTGTCGGGCTCTGTCGGGCTCTGTCGGGCTCTGTCAGGCTCTGTCGGGCTCTACTGGGCCCTGTCGGGCCCTGACGGGCCCTGTCGGGCTCTGTCGGGATCTGTCGGGCTCTGTCGGGCTCTACTGGGCTCTGTCGGGCTCTGTCGGGCTCTGTCGGGCTCTGTCGGGCTCTACTGGGCCCTGTCGGGCTCTGTCGGGCTCTGTCGGGCTCTGTCGGGCTCTGTCGGGCTCTACTGGGCTCTACTGTTCCCTGTCGGGCCCTGTCGGGCCCTGTCGGGCTCTGTCGGGCTCTGTCGGGCTCTGTCGGGCTCTACTGGGCCCTGTCGGGCCCTGTCGGGCCCTGTCGGGCTCTGTCGGGCTCTGTCGGGCTCTGTCGGGCTCTACTGGGCTCTACTGTTCCCTGTCGGGCCCTGTCGGTCTCTGTCGGGCTCTGTCGGGCTCTGTCGGGCCCTGTCGGGCCCTGTCGGGCTCTGTCGGGCTCTGTCGGGCTCTACTGGGCCCTGTCGGGCCCTGTCGGGCTCTGTCGGGCTCTGTCGGGCTCTGTCGGGCTCTATCGGGCTCTGTCGGGCTCTACTGGGCTCTACTGTTCCCTGTCGGGCCCTGTCGGGCTCTGTCAGGCTCTGTCGGGCTCTACTGGGCCCTGTCGGGCTCTGTCGGGCCCTGTCCGGCTCTGTCGGGCCCTGTCGGGCTCTGTCGGGCTCTGTCGGGCTCTTCTGGGGCCCTGTCGGGCCCTGTTGGGCCCTGTCGGGCCCTGTCGGGCTCTACTGGGCTCTGTCGGGCCCTGTCGGGCTCTACTGGGCTCTGTCGGTCTCTGTCGGGCTCTGTCGGGCTCTATGGGGCTCTGTCGGGCCCTGTCGGGCCCTGTCGGGCTCTGTCGGGCTCTGTCGGGCTCTACTGGGCTCTGTCGGGTTCGGTCGGGCTGTGTCGGGCTCTACTGGTCTCTGTCGGGCTCTGTCGGGCTCTGTCGGGCTCTACTGGGCTCTGTCGGGCTCTGTCGGGCTCTACTGGGCTCTGTCGGGCTCTACTGGCCTCTGTCGGGCTCTACTGGGCCCTGTCGGGCCCTGTCGGGCCCTGTCGGGCTCTGTCGGGCTCTGTCGGGCTCTACTGGGCTCTGTCGGGCTCTGTCGGGCTCTGGCGGGCTCTGTCGGGCTCTGTCGGGCTCTAATGGGCTCTGTCGGGCTCTACTGGGCTCTGTCGGGCTCTATTGGGCTGTGCTGGGCTCTGTCGGGCTCTACTGGGCTCTGTCGGGCTCTGTCGGGCTCTACTGGGCCCTGTCGGGCCCTGTCGGGCTCTGTCGGGCTCTGTCGGGCTCGGGCTCTACTGGGCTCTGTCGGGCTCTGTCGGGCTCTGTCGGGCTCTGTCGGGCTCTACTGGGCTGTGCTGGGCTCTGTCGGGCTCTACTGGGCTCTGTCGGGCTCTGTCAGGCTCTGTCGGGCTCTACTGGGCCCTGTCGCGCCCTGTCGGGCCCTGTCGGGCTCTGTCGGGCTCTTCTGGGCTCTGTCGGGCTCTACTGGGCTCTGTCGGGAACTATTGGGCTCTGTCGGGCTCTGTCGGGCTCTGTCGTGCTCTGTTGGGCTCTGTCGGGCTCTGTCGGGCTCTGTCGGGCTCTACTGGGCTCTACTGGGCCCTGTCGGGCCCTGTCGGGCCCTGTCGGGCCCTGTCGGGCTCTGTTGGGCTCTGTCGGGCTCTGTCGGGCTCTGTCGGGCTCTACTGGGCTCTACTGGGCTCTGTCGGGCTCTGTCGGGCCCTGTCGGGCCCTGTCGGGCTCTGTCGGGCTCTACTTGGCTCTGTCGGGCTCTGTCGGGCTCTGTCGGACTCTGTCGGGCCCTGTCGGGCCCTGTCGGGCTCTACTGGGCTCTACTGGGCTCTACTGGGCCCTGTCGGGCCCTGTCGGGCCCTGTCGGGCTCTGTCGGGCTCTGTCGGGCTCTGTCGGGCTCTACTGGGCTCTGTTGGGCTCTACTGGGCTCTGTCGGGCTCTGTCGGGCTCTACTGGGCTCTGTCGGGCTCTGTCGGGCTCTGTCGGGCTCTGTCGGGCTCTACTGGGCTCTGTCGGGCTCTGTCGGGCTCTGTCGGGCTCTACTGGGCTCTACTGGGCTCTGTCGGGCTCTGTCGGGCTCTACTGTTCCCTGTCGGGCCCTGTCGGGCCCTCTCGGGCTCTGTCGGGCTCTGTCGGGCTCTGTCGGGCTCTACTGGGCTATGTCGGGCTCTACTGGGCTCTACTGGGCCCTGTCGGGCTCTGTCGGGCTCTACTGGGCTCTACTGGGCTCTACTGGGCTCTGTCGGGCTCTGTCGGGCTCTACTGGGCTCTACTGGGCCCTGTCGGGCCCTGTCGGGCTCTACTGGGCTCTGTCGGGCCCTGTCGGGCTCTACTGGGCTCTGTCGGTCTCTGTCGGGCTCTGTCGGGCTCTGTCGGGCTCTATTGGGCCCTGTCGGGCCCTGTCGGGCCCTATCGGGCTCTACTGGGCTCTGTCGGGCTCTGTCGGGCTCTGTCGGGCTCTGTTGGGCTCTACTGGGCTCTGTCGGGCTCTGTCGGGCTCTGTCGGGCTCTACTGGGCTCTGTCGGGCTCTGTCGGGCTCTACTGGGCTCTGTCGGGCTCTACTGGGCTCTGTCTGGCTCTACTGGGCCCTGTCGGGCCCTGTCGGGCCCTGTCGGGCTCTGTCGGGCTCTGTCGGGCTCTGTCGGGCTCTACTGGGCTCTGTCGGGCTCTGTCGGGCTCTGTTGGGCTCTACTGGGCTGTGCTGGGCTCTGTCGGGCTCTACTGGGCTCTGTCGGGCTCTGTCAGGCTCTGTCGGGCTCTACTGGGCCCTGTCGCGCCCTGTCGGGCCCTGTCGGGCTCTGTCGGGCTCTTCTGGGCTCTGTCGGGCTCTACTGGTCTCTGTCGGGAACTATTGGGCTCTGTCGGGCTCTGTCGGGCTCTGTCGTGCTCTGTTGGGCTCTGTCGGGCTCTGTCGGGCTCTGTCGGGCTCTACTGGGCTCTACTGGGCCCTGTCGGGCCCTGTCGGGCCCTGTCGGGCCCTGTCGGGCTCTGTTGGGCTCTGTCGGGCTCTGTCGGGCTCTGTCGGGCTCTGTCGGGCCCTGTCGGGCCCTGTCGGGCTCTGTCGGGCTCTACTGGGCTCTACTGGGCTCTACTGGGCCCTGTCGGGCCCTGTCGGGCTCTGTCGGGCTCTGTCGGGCTCTGTCGGGCTCTACTGGGCTCTGTTGGGCTCTACTGGGCTCTGTCGGGCTCTGTCGGGCTCTACTGGGCTCTACTGGGCTCTGTCGGGCTCTGTCGGGCTCTGTCGGGCTCTACTGGGCTCTGTCGGGCTCTGTCGGGCTCTGTCGGGCTCTGTCGGGCTCTGTCGGGCTCTACTGGGCTCTACTGGGCTCTGTCGGGCTCTGTCGGGCTCTACTGTTCCCTGTCGGGCCCTGTCGGGCCCTCTCGGGCTCTGTCGGGCTCTGTCGGGCTCTGTCGGGCTCTACTGGGCTATGTAGGGCTCTACTGGGCTCTACTGGGCCCTGTCGGGCTCTGTCGGGCTCTACTGGGCTCTACTGGGCTCTACTGGGCTCTGTCCGGCTCTGTCGGGCTCTACTGGGCCCTGTCGAGCCCTGTCGGGCTCTGTCGGGCTCTGTCGGGCTCTAGTGGGCTCTACTGTTCCCTGTCGGGCTCTGTCGGGCTCTGTCGGGCTCTGTCGGGCTCTGTCGGGCTCTACTGGGCTCTTTTGGGCTCTGTCGGGCTCTGTCAGGCTCTGTCGGGCTCTACTGGGCCCTGTCGGGCCCTGTCGGGCTCTGTCGGGCTCTGTCGGGCTCTGTCGGGCTCTGTCGGGCTCTGTCGGGCTCTACTGGGCTCTGTCGGGCTCTGTCGGGCTCTGTCGGGCTCTACTGGGCCCTGTCGGGCTCTGTCGGGCTCTGTCGGGCTCTACTGGGCTCTACTCTTCCCTGTCGGGCCCTGTCGGGCCCTGTCGGGCTCTGTCGGGCTCTGTCGGGCTCCAGTGGGCCCTGTCGGGCCCTGTCGGGTCCTGTCGGGCTCTGTCGGGCTCTGTCGGGCTCTACTGGGCCCTGTCGGGCCCTCTCGGGCCCTGTCGGGCTCTGTCGGGGTCTGTCGGGCTCTGTCGGGCTCTGTCGGGCTCTGTCGGGCTCTACTGGGCTCTACTGGGCCCTGTCGGGCTCTTTCGGGCTCTGTCGGGATCTACTTGGTTCTGTCGGGCTCTGTCGGGCTCTGTCGGGCTCTGTCGGGCTCTGTCGGGCCCTGTCGGGCCCTGTCGGGCTCTGTCGGGCTCTACTGGGCTCTACTGGGCTCTACTGGGCCCTGTCGGGCCCTGTCGGGCTCTGTCGGGCTCTGTCGGGCTCTGTCGGGCTCTACTGGGCTCTGTTGGGCTCTACTGGGCTCTGTCGGGCTCTGTCGGGCTCTACTGGGCTCTACTGGGCTCTGTCGGGCTCTGTCGGGCTCTGTCGGGCTCTACTGGGCTCTGTCGGGCTCTGTCGGGCTCTGTCGGGCTCTGTCGGGCTCTGTCGGGCTCTACTGGGCTCTACTGGGCTCTGTCGGGCTCTGTCGGGCTCTACTGTTCCCTGTCGGGCCCTGTCGGGCCCTCTCGGGCTCTGTCGGGCTCTGTCGGGCTCTGTCGGGCTCTACTGGGCTATGTAGGGCTCTACTGGGCTCTACTGGGCCCTGTCGGGCTCTGTCGGGCTCTACTGGGCTCTACTGGGCTCTACTGGGCTCTGTCCGGCTCTGTCGGGCTCTACTGGGCCCTGTCGAGCCCTGTCGGGCTCTGTCGGGCTCTGTCGGGCTCTAGTGGGCTCTACTGTTCCCTGTCGGGCTCTGTCGGGCTCTGTCGGGCTCTGTCGGGCTCTGTCGGGCTCTACTGGGCTCTTTTGGGCTCTGTCGGGCTCTGTCAGGCTCTGTCGGGCTCTACTGGGCCCTGTCGGGCCCTGTCGGGCTCTGTCGGGCTCTGTCGGGCTCTGTCGGGCTCTGTCGGGCTCTGTCGGGCTCTACTGGGCTCTGTCGGGCTCTGTCGGGCTCTGTCGGGCTCTACTGGGCCCTGTCGGGCTCTGTCGGGCTCTGTCGGGCTCTACTGGGCTCTACTCTTCCCTGTCGGGCCCTGTCGGGCCCTGTCGGGCTCTGTCGGGCTCTGTCGGGCTCCAGTGGGCCCTGTCGGGCCCTGTCGGGTCCTGTCGGGCTCTGTCGGGCTCTGTCGGGCTCTACTGGGCCCTGTCGGGCCCTCTCGGGCCCTGTCGGGATCTGTCGGGCCCTGTCGGGCTCTGTCGGGCTCTACTGGGCTCTGTCGGGCTCTGTCGGGCCCTGTCGGGCCCTGTCGGGCTTTACTGGGCTCTACTGGGCTCTACTGGGCCCTGTCGGGCCCTATCGGGCTCTGTCGGGCTCTGTCGGGCTCTGTCGGGCTCTGTCGGGCTCTACTGGGCTCTGTCGGGCTCTGTCGGGCTCTGTCGGGCTCTACTGGGCTCTGTCGGGCTCTGTCGGGCTCTGTCGGTCTCTGTCGGGCTCTACTGATCTCTACTGGGCTCTGTCGGGCTCTGTCGGGCTCTACTGTTCCCTGTCGGGCCCTGTCGGGCCCTGTCGGGCTCTGTCGGGCTCTGTCGGGATCTACTGGGCTCTACTGGGCCCTGTCGGGCTCTGTCGGGCTCTGTCGGGCTCTACTGGGCTCTACTGGGCTCTACTGGGCTCTGTCGGGCTCTGTCGGGCTCTACTGGGCCCTGTCGAGCCCTGTCGGGCCCTGTCGGGCTCTGTCGGGCTCTGTCGGGCTCTAGTGGGATCTACTGTTCCCTGTCGGGCTCTGTCGGGCTCTGTCGGGCTCTGTCGGGCTCTGTCGGGCTCTACTGGGCCCTGTCGGGCTCTGTCGGGCTCTGTCGGGCTCTGTCGGGCTCTGTCAGGCTCTGTCGGGCTCTACTGGGCCCTGTCGGGCCCTGACGGGCCCTGTCGGGCTCTGTCGGGATCTGTCGGGCTCTGTCGGGCTCTACTGGGCTCTGTCGGGCTCTGTCGGGCTCTGTCGGGCTCTGTCGGGCTCTACTGGGCTCTGTCGGGCCCTGTCCGGCTCTGTCGGGCCCTGTCGGGCTCTGTCGGGCTCTGTCGGGCTCTTCTGGGGCCCTGTCGGGCCCTGTTGGGCCCTGTCGGGCCCTGTCGGGCTCTACTGGGCTCTGTCGGGCCCTGTCGGGCTCTACTGGGCTCTGTCGGTCTCTGTCGGGCTCTGTCGGGCTCTATGGGGCTCTGTCGGGCCCTGTCGGGCCCTGTCGGGCTCTGTCGGGCTCTGTCGGGCTCTACTGGGCTCTGTCGGGTTCGGTCGGGCTGTGTCGGGCTCTACTGGTCTCTGTCGGGCTCTGTCGGGCTCTGTCGGGCTCTACTGGGCTCTGTCGGGCTCTGTCGGGCTCTACTGGGCTCTGTCGGGCTCTACTGGCCTCTGTCGGGCTCTACTGGGCCCTGTCGGGCCCTGTCGGGCCCTGTCGGGCTCTGTCGGGCTCTGTCGGGCTCTACTGGGCTCTGTCGGGCTCTGTCGGGCTCTGGCGGGCTCTGTCGGGCTCTGTCGGGCTCTAATGGGCTCTGTCGGGCTCTACTGGGCTCTGTCGGGCTCTATTGGGCTGTGCTGGGCTCTGTCGGGCTCTACTGGGCTCTGTCGGGCTCTGTCGGGCTCTACTGGGCCCTGTCGGGCCCTGTCGGGCTCTGTCGGGCTCTGTCGGGCTCGGGCTCTACTGGGCTCTGTCGGGCTCTGTCGGGCTCTGTCGGGCTCTGTCGGGCTCTACTGGGCTGTGCTGGGCTCTGTCGGGCTCTACTGGGCTCTGTCGGGCTCTGTCAGGCTCTGTCGGGCTCTACTGGGCCCTGTCGCGCCCTGTCGGGCCCTGTCGGGCTCTGTCGGGCTCTTCTGGGCTCTGTCGGGCTCTACTGGGCTCTGTCGGGAACTATTGGGCTCTGTCGGGCTCTGTCGGGCTCTGTCGTGCTCTGTTGGGCTCTGTCGGGCTCTGTCGGGCTCTGTCGGGCTCTACTGGGCTCTACTGGGCCCTGTCGGGCCCTGTCGGGCCCTGTCGGGCCCTGTCGGGCTCTGTTGGGCTCTGTCGGGCTCTGTCGGGCTCTGTCGGGCTCTACTGGGCTCTACTGGGCTCTGTCGGGCTCTGTCGGGCCCTGTCGGGCCCTGTCGGGCTCTGTCGGGCTCTACTTGGCTCTGTCGGGCTCTGTCGGGCTCTGTCGGACTCTGTCGGGCCCTGTCGGGCCCTGTCGGGCTCTACTGGGCTCTACTGGGCTCTACTGGGCCCTGTCGGGCCCTGTCGGGCCCTGTCGGGCTCTGTCGGGCTCTGTCGGGCTCTGTCGGGCTCTACTGGGCTCTGTTGGGCTCTACTGGGCTCTGTCGGGCTCTGTCGGGCTCTACTGGGCTCTGTCGGGCTCTGTCGGGCTCTGTCGGGCTCTGTCGGGCTCTACTGGGCTCTGTTGGGCTCTGTCGGGCTCTGTCGGGCTCTACTGGGCTCTACTGGGCTCTGTCGGGCTCTGTCGGGCTCTACTGTTCCCTGTCGGGCCCTGTCGGGCCCTCTCGGGCTCTGTCGGGCTCTGTCGGGCTCTGTCGGGCTCTACTGGGCTATGTCGGGCTCTACTGGGCTCTACTGGGCCCTGTCGGGCTCTGTCGGGCTCTACTGGGCTCTACTGGGCTCTACTGGGCTCTGTCGGGCTCTGTCGGGCTCTACTGGGCCCTGTCGAGCCCTGTCGGGCTCTGTCGGGCTCTAGTGGGCTCTACTGTTCCCTGTCGGGCTCTGTCGGGCTCTGTCGGGCTCTGTCGGGCTCTGTCGGGCTCTACTGGGCTCTGTTGGGCTCTGTCGGGCTCTGTCGGGCTCTGTCAGGCTCTGTCGGGCTCTACTGGGCCCTGTCGGGCCCTGTCGGGCTCTGTCGGGCTCTGTCGGGCTCTGTCGGGCTCTGTCGGGCTCTGTCGGGCTCTACTGGGCTCTGTCGGGCTCTGTCGGGCTTTGTCGGGCTCTGTCGGGCTCTACTGGGCCCTGTCGGGCTCTGTCGGGCTCTGTCGGGCTCTACTGGGCTCTACTCTTCCCTGTCGGGCCCTGTCGGGCCCTGTTGGGCTCTGTCGGTCTCTGTCGGGCTCTAGTGGGCCCTGTCGGGCCCTGTCGGGTCCTGTCGGGCTCTGTCGGGCTCTGTCGGGCTCTACTGGGCTCTACTGTTCCCTGTCGGGCCCTGTCGGGCCCTGTCGGGCTCTGTCGGGCCCTGTCGGGCTCTGTCGGGCTCTACTGGGCCCTGTCGGGCCCTGTCGGGCTCTTTCGGGCTCTGTCGGGCTCTGTCGGGCTCTGTCGGGCTCTATCGGGCTCTGTCGGGCTCTACTGGGCTCTACTGTTCCCTGTCGGGCCCTGTCGGGCTCTGTCGGGCTCTGTCGGGCTCTGTCGGGCTCTACTGGGCCCTGTCGGGCTCTGTCAGGCCCTGTCCGGCTCTGTCGGGCCCTGTCGGGCCCTGTCGGGCTCTGTCGGGCTCTGTCGGGCTCTGTCGGGCTCTACTGGGCCCTGTCGGGCTCTACTGGGCTCTGTCGGGCCCTGTCGGTCTCTACTGGGCTCTGTCGGTCTCTGTCGGGCTCTGTCGGGCTCTGTTGGGCTCTGTTGGGCTCTGTTGGGCTCTGTCGGGCCCTGTCGGGCCCTGTCGGGCTCTGTCGGGCTCTGTCGGGCTCTGTCGGGCTCTACTGGGCTCTGTCGGGCTCTGTCGGGCTCTGTCGGGCTCTACTGGGCTCTGTCGGGCTCTGTCGGGCTCTGTCGGGCTGTACTGGGCTCTGTCGGGCTCTGTCGGGCTCTACTGGGCTCTGTCGGGCTCTATTGGGCCCTGTCGGGCTCTGTCGGGCTCTGTCGGGCTCTGTCGGGCTCTGTCAGGCTCTACTGGGCTCTGTCGGGCTCTACTGGGCTCTGTCGGGCTCTATTGGGCTGTGCTGGGCTCTGTCGGGCTCTACTGGGCTCTGTCGGGCTCTGTCGGGCTCTACTGGGCCCTGTCGGGCCCTGTCGGGCCCTGTCGGGCTCTGTCGGGCTCTGTCGGGCTCTGTCGGGCTCTACTGGGCTCTGTCGGGAACTATTGGGCTCTGTCGGGCTTTACTGGGCTCTGTCGGGCTCTGTCGGGCTCTACTGGGCTCTGTCGGGCTCTACTGGGCTCTGTCGGGCTCTACTGGGCTCTGTCGGGCTCTGTCGGGCTCTGTCGGGCTCTGTCAGGCTCTACTGTTCCCTGTCGGGCCCTATCAGGCTCTGTCGGGCTCTGTCGGGCTCTACTGGGCCCTGTCGGGCCCCCTCGTCCCTGTCGGGCTCTGTCGGGGTCTGTCGGGCTCTGTCGGGCTCTACTGGGCTCTGTCGGGCTCTACTGGGCTCTACTGGGCCCTGTCGGGCTCTTTCGGGCTCTGTCGGGATCTACTTGGTTCTGTCGGGCTCTACTGGGCTCTACTGGGCCCTGTCGGGCCCTGTTGGGCCCTGTCGGGCTCTGTCGGGCTCTGTCGGGCTCTGTCGGGCTCTACTGGGCTCTACTGGGCCCTGTCGGGCCCTGTCGGGCCCTGTCGGGCTCTGTCGGGCTCTGTCGGGCTCTACTGGGCTCTACTGGGCTCTGTCGGGCTCTGTCGGGCCCTGTCGGGATCTGTCGGGACCTGTCGGGCTCTGTCGGGATCTGTCGGGCCCTGTCGGGCTCTGTCGGGCTCTACTGGGCTCTGTCGGGCTCTGTCGGGCCCTGTCGGGCCCTGTCGGGCTTTACTGGGCTCTACTGGGCTCTACTGGGCCCTGTCGGGCCCTGTCGGGCTCTGTCGGGCTCTGTCGGGCTCTGTCGGGCTCTGTCGGGCTCTACTGGGCTCTGTCGGGCTCTGTCGGGCTCTGTCGGGCTCTACTGGGCTCTGTCGGGCTCTGTCGGGCTCTGTCGGGCTCTGTCGGGCTCTACTGGGCTCTACTGGGCTCTGTCGGGCTCTGTCGGGCTCTACTGTTCCCTGTCGGGCCCTGTCGGGCCCTGTCGGGCTCTGTCGGGCTCTGTCGGGATCTACTGGGCTCTACTGGGCCCTGTCGGGCTCTGTCGGGCTCTGTCGGGCTCTACTGGGCTCTACTGGGCTCTACTGGGCTCTGTCGGGATCTGTCGGGCTCTACTGGGCCCTGTCGAGCCCTGTCGGGCCCTGTCGGGCTCTGTCGGGCTCTGTCGGGCTCTAGTGGGATCTACTGTTCCCTGTCGGGCTCTGTCGGGCTCTGTCCGTCTCTGTCGGGCTCTGTCGGGCTCTACTGGGCCCTGTCGGGCTCTGTCGGGCTCTGTCGGGCTCTGTCGGGCTCTGTCAGGCTCTGTCGGGCTCTACTGGGCCCTGTCGGGCCCTGACGGGCCCTGTCGGGCTCTGTCGGGCTCTGTCGGGCTCTGTCGGGCTCTACTGGGCTCTGTCGGGCTCTGTCGGGCTCTGTCGGGCTCTGTCGGGCTCTACTGGGCCCTGTCGGGCTCTGTCGGGCTCTGTCGGGCTCTACTGGGCTCTACTGTTCCCTGTCGGGCCCTGTCGGGCCCTTTCGGGCTCTGTCGGGCTCTGTCGGGCTCTGTCGGGCTCTACTGGGCCCTGTCGGGCCCTGTCGGGCCCTGTCGGGCTCTGTCGGGCTCTGTCGGGCTCTGTCGGGCTCTACTGGGCTCTACTGTTCCCTGTCGGGCCCTGTCGGTCTCTGTCGGGCTCTGTCGGGCTCTGTCGGGCCCTGTCGGGCCCTGTCGGGCTCTGTCGGGCTCTGTCGGGCTCTACTGGGCCCTGTCGGGCCCTGTCGGGCTCTTTCGGGCTCTGTCGGGCTCTGTCGGGCTCTGTCGGGCTCTATCGGGCTCTGTCGGGCTCTACTGGGCTCTACTGTTCCCTGTCGGGCCCTGTCGGGCTCTGTCAGGCTCTGTCGGGCTCTACTGGGCCCTGTCGGGCTCTGTCGGGCCCTGTCCGGCTCTGTCGGGCCCTGTCGGGCTCTGTCGGGCTCTGTCGGGCTCTTCTGGGCCCTGTCGGGCCCTGTTGGGCCCTGTCGGGCCCTGTCGGGCTCTACTGGGCTCTGTCGGGCCCTGTCGGGCTCTACTGGGCTCTGTCGGTCTCTGTCGGGCTCTGTCGGGCTCTATGGGGCTCTGTCGGGCCCTGTCGGGCCCTGTCGGGCTCTGTCGGGCTCTGTCGGGCTCTACTGGGCTCTGTCGGGTTCGGTCGGGCTGTGTCGGGCTCTACTGGTCTCTGTCGGGCTCTGTCGGGCTCTGTCGGGCTCTACTGGGCTCTGTCGGGCTCTGTCGGGTTCTGTCAGGCTCTGTCGGGCTCTGTCGGGCTCTACTGGGCTCTGTCGGGTTCGGTCGGGCTGTGTCGGGCTCTACTGGTCTCTGTCGGGCTCTGTCGGGCTCTGTCGGGCTCTACTGGGCTCTGTCGGGCTCTGTCGGGCTCTACTGGGCTCTGTCGGGCTCTACTGGCCTCTGTCGGGCTCTACTGGGCCCTGTCGGGCCCTGTCGGGCCCTGTCGGGCTCTGTCGGGCTCTGTCGGGCTCTACTGGGCTCTGTCGGGCTCTGTCGGGCTCTGGCGGGCTCTGGCGGGCTCTGTCGGGCTCTAATGGGCTCTGTCGGGCTCTACTGGGCTCTGTCGGGCTCTATTGGGCTGTGCTGGGCTCTGTCGGGCTCTACTGGGCTCTGTCGGGCTCTGTCGGGCTCTACTGGGCCCTGTCGGGCCCTGTCGGGCTCTGTCGGGCTCTGTCGGGCTCGGGCTCTACTGGGCTCTGTCGGGCTCTGTCGGGCTCTGTCGGGCTCTGTCGGGCTCTACTGGGCTGTGCTGGGCTCTGTCGGGCTCTACTGGGCTCTGTCGGGCTCTGTCAGGCTCTGTCGGGCTCTACTGGGCCCTGTCGCGCCCTGTCGGGCCCTGTCAGGCTCTGTCGGGCTCTTCTGGGCTCTGTCGGGCTCTACTGGGCTCTGTCGGGAACTATTGGGCTCTGTCGGGCTCTGTCGGGCTCTGTCGTGCTCTGTTGGGCTCTGTCGGGCTCTGTCGGGCTCTGTCGGGCTCTACTGGGCTCTACTGGGCCCTGTCGGGCCCTGTCGGGCCCTGTCGGGCCCTGTCGGGCTCTGTTGGGCTCTGTCGGGCTCTGTCGGGCTCTGTCGGGCTCTACTGGGCTCTACTGGGCTCTGTCGGGCTCTGTCGGGCCCTGTCGGGCCCTGTCGGGCTCTGTCGGGCTCTACTTGGCTCTGTCGGGCTCTGTCGGGCTCTGTCGGACTCTGTCGGGCCCTGTCGGGCCCTGTCGGGCTCTACTGGGCTCTACTGGGCTCTACTGGGCCCTGTCGGGCCCTGTCGGGCCCTGTCGGGCTCTGTCGGGCTCTGTCGGGCTCTGTCGGGCTCTACTGGGCTCTGTTGGGCTCTACTGGGCTCTGTCGGGCTCTGTCGGGCTCTACTGGGCTCTGTCGGGCTCTGTCGGGCTCTGTCGGGCTCTGTCGGGCTCTACTGGGCTCTGTCGGGCTCTGTCGGGCTCTGTCGGGCTCTACTGGGCTCTACTGGGCTCTGTCGGGCTCTGTCGGGCTCTACTGTTCCCTGTCGGGCCCTGTCGGGCCCTCTCGGGCTCTGTCGGGCTCTGTCGGGCTCTGTCGGGCTCTACTGGGCTATGTCGGGCTCTACTGGGCTCTACTGGGCCCTGTCGGGCTCTGTCGGGCTCTACTGGGCTCTACTGGGCTCTACTGGGCTCTGTCGGGCTCTGTCGGGCTCTACTGGGCTCTACTGGGCCCTGTCGGGCCCTGTCGGGCTCTACTGGGCTCTGTCGGGCCCTGTCGGGCTCTACTGGGCTCTGTCGGTCTCTGTCGGGCTCTGTCGGGCTCTGTCGGGCTCTATTGGGCCCTGTCGGGCCCTGTCGGGCCCTATCGGGCTCTACTGGGCTCTGTCGGGCTCTGTCGGGCTCTGTCGGGCTCTGTTGGGCTCTACTGGGCTCTGTCGGGCTCTGTCGGGCTCTGTCGGGCTCTACTGGGCTCTGTCGGGCTCTGTCGGGCTCTACTGGGCTCTGTCGGGCTCTACTGGGCTCTGTCTGGCTCTACTGGGCCCTGTCGGGCCCTGTCGGGCCCTGTCGGGCTCTGTCGGGCTCTGTCGGGCTCTGTCGGGCTCTACTGGGCTCTGTCGGGCTCTGTCGGGCTCTGTCGGGCTCTACTGGGCTGTGCTGGGCTCTGTCGGGCTCTACTGGGCTCTGTCGGGCTCTGTCAGGCTCTGTCGGGCTCTACTGGGCCCTGTCGCGCCCTGTCGGGCCCTGTCGGGCTCTGTCGGGCTCTTCTGGGCTCTGTCGGGCTCTACTGGTCTCTGTCGGGAACTATTGGGCTCTGTCGGGCTCTGTCGGGCTCTGTCGTGCTCTGTTGGGCTCTGTCGGGCTCTGTCGGGCTCTGTCGGGCTCTGTCGGGCTCTACTGGGCTCTACTGGGCCCTGTCGGGCCCTGTCGGGCCCTGTCGGGCTCTGTCGGGCTCTGTCGGGCTCTGTCGGGCCCTGTCGGGCCCTGTCGGGCTCTGTCGGGCTCTACTGGGCTCTACTGGGCTCTACTGGGCCCTGTCGGGCCCTGTCGGGCTCTGTCGGGCTCTGTCGGGCTCTGTCGGGCTCTACTGGGCTCTGTTGGGCTCTACTGGGCTCTGTCGGGCTCTGTCGGGATCTACTGGGCTCTACTGGGCTCTGTCGGGCTCTGTCGGGCTCTGTCGGGCTCTACTGGGCTCTGTCGGGCTCTGTCGGGCTCTGTCGGGCTCTGTCGGGCTCTGTCGGGCTCTACTGGGCTCTACTGGGCTCTGTCGGGCTCTGTCGGGCTCTACTGTTCCCTGTCGGGCCCTGTCGGGCCCTCTCGGGCTCTGTCGGGCTCTGTCGGGCTCTGTCGGGCTCTACTGGGCTATGTAGGGCTCTACTGGGCTCTACTGGGCCCTGTCGGGCTCTGTCGGGCTCTACTGGGCTCTACTGGGCTCTACTGGGCTCTGTCCGGCTCTGTCGGGCTCTACTGGGCCCTGTCGAGCCCTGTCGGGCTCTGTCGGGCTCTGTCGGGCTCTAGTGGGCTCTACTGTTCCCTGTCGGGCTCTGTCGGGCTCTGTCGGGCTCTGTCGGGCTCTGTCGGGCTCTGTCGGGCTCTACTGGGCTCTTTTGGGCTCTGTCGGGCTCTGTCAGGCTCTGTCGGGCTCTACTGGGCCCTGTCGGGCCCTGTCGGGCTCTGTCGGGCTCTGTCGGGCTCTGTCGGGCTCTGTCGGGCTCTGTCGGGCTCTACTGGGCTCTGTCGGGCTCTGTCGGGCTCTGTCGGGCTCTACTGGGCCCTGTCGGGCTCTGTCGGGCTCTGTCGGGCTCTACTGGGCTCTACTCTTCCCTGTCGGGCCCTGTCGGGCCCTGTCGGGCTCTGTCGGGCTCTGTCGGGCTCCAGTGGGCCCTGTCGGGCCCTGTCGGGTCCTGTCGGGCTCTGTCGGGCTCTGTCGGGCTCTACTGGGCCCTGTCGGGCCCTCTCGGGCCCTGTCGGGCTCTGTCGGGGTCTGTCGGGCTCTGTCGGGCTCTACTGGGCTCTGTCGGGCTCTACTGGGCTCTACTGGGCCCTGTCGGGCTCTTTCGGGCTCTGTCGGGATCTACTTGGTTCTGTCGGGCTCTGTCGGGCTCTGTCGGGCTCTACTGGGCTCTACTGGGCCCTGTCGGGCCCTGTTGGGCTCTGTCGGGCTCTGTCGGGCTCTGTCGGGCTCTACTGGGCTCTACTGGGCCCTGTCGGGCCCTGTCGGGCCCTGTCGGGCTCTGTCGGGCTCTGTCGGGCTCTACTGGGCTCTACTGGGCTCTGTCGGGCTCTGTCGGGCCCTGTCGGGATCTGTCGGGCCCTGTCGGGCTCTGTCGGGCTCTACTGGGCTCTGTCGGGCTCTGTCGGGCCCTGTCGGGCCCTGTCGGGCTTTACTGGGCTCTACTGGGCTCTACTGGGCCCTGTCGGGCCCTATCGGGCTCTGTCGGGCTCTGTCGGGCTCTGTCGGGCTCTACTGGGCTCTGTCGGGCTCTGTCGGGCTCTGTCGGGCTCTACTGGGCTCTGTCGGGCTCTGTCGGGCTCTGTCGGTCTCTGTCGGGCTCTACTGATCTCTACTGGGCTCTGTCGGGCTCTGTCGGGCTCTACTGTTCCCTGTCGGGCCCTGTCGGGCCCTGTCGGGCTCTGTCGGGCTCTGTCGGGATCTACTGGGCTCTACTGGGCCCTGTCGGGCTCTGTCGGGCTCTGTCGGGCTCTACTGGGCTCTACTGGGCTCTACTGGGCTCTGTCGGGCTCTGTCGGGCTCTACTGGGCCCTGTCGAGCCCTGTCGGGCCCTGTCGGGCTCTGTCGGGCTCTGTCGGGCTCTAGTGGGATCTACTGTTCCCTGTCGGGCTCTGTCGGGCTCTGTCGGGCTCTGTCGGGCTCTGTCGGGCTCTACTGGGCCCTGTCGGGCTCTGTCGGGCTCTGTCGGGCTCTGTCGGGCTCTGTCAGGCTCTGTCGGGCTCTACTGGGCCCTGTCGGGCCCTGACGGGCCCTGTCGGGCTCTGTCGGGATCTGTCGGGCTCTGTCGGGCTCTACTGGGCTCTGTCGGGCTCTGTCGGGCTCTGTCGGGCTCTGTCGGGCTCTACTGGGCCCTGTCGGGCTCTGTCGGGCTCTGTCGGGCTCTGTCGGGCTCTACTGGGCTCTACTGTTCCCTGTCGGGCCCTATCGGGCTCTACTGGGCTCTGTCGGGCTCTGTCGGGCTCTGTCGGGCTCTACTGGGCCCTGTCGGGCCCTGTCGGGCCCTGTCGGGCTCTGTCGGGCTCTGTCGGGCTCTGTCGGGCTCTACTGGGCTCTACTGTTCCCTGTCGGGCCCTGTCGGTCTCTGTCGGGCTCTGTCGGGCTCTGTCGGGCCCTGTCGGGCCCTGTCGGGCTCTGTCGGGCCCTGTCGGGCTCTGTCGGGCTCTGTCGGGCTCTACTGGGCCCTGTCGGGCTCTGTCGGGCTCTGTCGGGCTCTGTCGGGCTCTGTCGGGCTCTATCGGGCTCTGTCGGGCTCTACTGGGCTCTACTGTTCCCTGTCGGGCCCTGTCGGGCTCTGTCAGGCTCTGTCGGGCTCTACTGGGCCCTGTCGGGCTCTGTCGGGCCCTGTCCGGCTCTGTCGGGCCCTGTCGGGCTCTGTCGGGCTCTGTCGGGCTCTTCTGGGGCCCTGTCGGGCCCTGTTGGGCCCTGTCGGGCCCTGTCGGGCTCTACTGGGCTCTGTCGGGCCCTGTCGGGCTCTACTGGGCTCTGTCGGTCTCTGTCGGGCTCTGTCGGGCTCTATGGGGCTCTGTCGTGCCCTGTCGGGCCCTGTCGGGCTCTGTCGGGCTCTGTCGGGCTCTACTGGGCTCTGTCGGGTTCGGTCGGGCTGTGTCGGGCTCTACTGGTCTCTGTCGGGCTCTGTCGGGCTCTGTCGGGCTCTACTGGGCTCTGTCGGGCTCTGTCGGGCTCTACTGGGCTCTGTCGGGCTCTACTGGCCTCTGTCGGGCTCTACTGGGCCCTGTCGGGCCCTGTCGGGCCCTGTCGGGCTCTGTCGGGCTCTGTCGGGCTCTACTGGGCTCTGTCGGGCTCTGTCGGGCTCTGGCGGGCTCTGTCGGGCTCTGTCGGGCTCTAATGGGCTCTGTCGGGCTCTACTGGGCTCTATCGGGCTCTATTGGGCTGTGCTGGGCTCTGTCGGGCTCTACTGGGCTCTGTCGGGCTCTGTCGGGCTCTACTGGGCCCTGTCGGGCCCTGTCGGGCTCTGTCGGGCTCTGTCGGGCTCGGGCTCTACTGGGCTCTGTCGGGCTCTGTCGGGCTCTGTCGGGCTCTGTCGGGCTCTACTGGGCTGTGCTGGGCTCTGTCGGGCTCTACTGGGCTCTGTCGGGCTCTGTCAGGCTCTGTCGGGCTCTACTGGGCCCTGTCGCGCCCTGTCGGGCCCTGTCGGGCTCTGTCGGGCTCTTCTGGGCTCTGTCGGGCTCTACTGGGCTCTGTCGGGAACTATTGGGCTCTGTCGGGCTCTGTCGGGCTCTGTCGTGCTCTGTTGGGCTCTGTCGGGCTCTGTCGGGCTCTGTCGGGCTCTACTGGGCTCTACTGGGCCCTGTCGGGCCCTGTCGGGCCCTGTCGGGCCCTGTCGGGCTCTGTTGGGCTCTGTCGGGCTCTGTCGGGCTCTGTCGGGCTCTACTGGGCTCTACTGGGCTCTGTCGGGCTCTGTCGGGCCCTGTCGGGCCCTGTCGGGCTCTGTCGGGCTCTACTTGGCTCTGTCGTGCTCTGTCGGGCTCTGTCGGACTCTGTCGGGCCCTGTCGGGCCCTGTCGGGCTCTACTGGGCTCTACTGGGCTCTACTGGGCCCTGTCGGGCCCTGTCGGGCCCTGTCGGGCTCTGTCGGGCTCTGTCGGGCTCTGTCGGGCTCTACTGGGCTCTGTTGGGCTCTACTGGGCTCTGTCGGGCTCTGTCGGGCTCTACTGGGCTCTGTCGGGCTCTGTCGGGCTCTGTCGGGCTCTACTGGGCTCTGTCGGGCTCTGTCGGGCTCTGTCGGGCTCTACTGGGCTCTACTGGGCTCTGTCGGGCTCTGTCGGGCTCTACTGTTCCCTGTCGGGCCCTATCGGGCCCTGTTGGGCTCTGTCGGGCTCTGTCGGGCTCTGTCGGGCTCTACTGGGCTCTACTGGGCCCTGTCGGGCCCTGTCGGGCCCTGTCGGGCTCTGTCGGGCTCTGTCGGGCTCTACTGGGCTCTACTGGGCTCTGTCGGGCTCTGTCGGGCCCTGTCGGGATCTGTCGGGCCCTGTCGGGCTCTGTCGGGCTCTACTGGGCTCTGTCGGGCTCTGTCGGGCCCTGTCGGGCCCTGTCGGGCTTTACTGGGCTCTACTGGGCTCTACTGGGCCCTGTCGGGCCCTATCGGGCTCTGTCGGGCTCTGTCGGGCTCTGTCGGGCTCTACTGGGCTCTGTCGGGCTCTGTCGGGCTCTGTCGGGCTCTACTGGGCTCTGTCGGGCTCTGTCGGGCTCTGTCGGTCTCTGTCGGGCTCTACTGATCTCTACTGGGCTCTGTCGGGCTCTGTCGGGCTCTACTGTTCCCTGTCGGGCCCTGTCGGGCCCTGTCGGGCTCTGTCGGGCTCTGTCGGGATCTACTGGGCTCTACTGGGCCCTGTCGGGCTCTGTCGGGCTCTGTCGGGCTCTACTGGGCTCTACTGGGCTCTACTGGGCTCTGTCGGGCTCTGTCGGGCTCTACTGGGCCCTGTCGAGCCCTGTCGGGCCCTGTCGGGCTCTGTCGGGCTCTGTCGGGCTCTAGTGGGATCTACTGTTCCCTGTCGGGCTCTGTCGGGCTCTGTCGGGCTCTGTCGGGCTCTGTCGGGCTCTACTGGGCCCTGTCGGGCTCTGTCGGGCTCTGTCGGGCTCTGTCGGGCTCTGTCAGGCTCTGTCGGGCTCTACTGGGCCCTGTCGGGCCCTGACGGGCCCTGTCGGGCTCTGTCGGGATCTGTCGGGCTCTGTCGGGCTCTACTGGGCTCTGTCGGGCTCTGTCGGGCTCTGTCGGGCTCTGTCGGGCTCTACTGGGCCCTGTCGGGCTCTGTCGGGCTCTGTCGGGCTCTGTCGGGCTCTGTCGGGCTCTACTGGGCTCTACTGTTCCCTGTCGGGCCCTGTCGGGCCCTGTCGGGCTCTGTCGGGCTCTGTCGGGCTCTGTCGGGCTCTACTGGGCCCTGTCGGGCCCTGTCGGGCCCTGTCGGGCTCTGTCGGGCTCTGTCGGGCTCTGTCGGGCTCTACTGGGCTCTACTGTTCCCTGTCGGGCCCTGTCGGGCCCTGTCGGTCTCTGTCGGGCTCTGTCGGGCTCTGTCGGGCCCTGTCGGGCCCTGTCGGGCTCTGTCGGGCCCTGTCGGGCTCTGTCGGGCTCTGTCGGGCTCTACTGGGCCCTGTCGGGCCCTGTCGGGCTCTGTCGGGCTCTGTCGGGCTCTGTCGGGCTCTGTCGGGCTCTATCGGGCTCTGTCGGGCTCTACTGGGCTCTACTGTTCCCTGTCGGGCCCTGTCGGGCTCTGTCAGGCTCTGTCGGGCTCTACTGGGCCCTGTCGGGCTCTGTCGGGCCCTGTCCGGCTCTGTCGGGCCCTGTCGGGCTCTGTCGGGCTCTGTCGGGCTCTTCTGGGGCCCTGTCGGGCCCTGTTGGGCCCTGTCGGGCCCTGTCGGGCTCTACTGGGCTCTGTCGGGCCCTGTCGGGCTCTACTGGGCTCTGTCGGTCTCTGTCGGGCTCTGTCGGGCTCTATGGGGCTCTGTCGGGCCCTGTCGGGCCCTGTCGGGCTCTGTCGGGCTCTGTCGGGCTCTACTGGGCTCTGTGGGGTTCGGTCGGGCTGTGTCGGGCTCTACTGGTCTCTGTCGGGCTCTGTCGGGCTCTGTCGGGCTCTACTGGGCTCTGTCGGGCTCTGTCGGGCTCTACTGGGCTCTGTCGGGCTCTACTGGCCTCTGTCGGGCTCTACTGGGCCCTGTCGGGCCCTGTCGGGCCCTGTCGGGCTCTGTCGGGCTCTGTCGGGCTCTACTGGGCTCTGTCGGGCTCTGTCGGGATCTGGCGGGCTCTGTCGGGCTCTGTCGGGCTCTAATGGGCTCTGTCGGGCTCTACTGGGCTCTGTCGGGCTCTATTGGGCTGTGCTGGGCTCTGTCGGGCTCTACTGGGCTCTGTCGGGCTCTGTCGGGCTCTACTGGGCCCTGTCGGGCCCTGTCGGGCTCTGTCGGGCTCTGTCGGGCTCGGGCTCTACTGGGCTCTGTCGGGCTCTGTCGGGCTCTGTCGGGCTCTGTCGGGCTCTACTGGGCTGTGCTGGGCTCTGTCGGGCTCTACTGGGCTCTGTCGGGCTCTGTCAGGCTCTGTCGGGCTCTACTGGGCCCTGTCGCGCCCTGTCGGGCCCTGTCGGGCTCTGTCGGGCTCTTCTGGGCTCTGTCGGGCTCTACTGGGCTCTGTCGGGAACTATTGGGCTCTGTCGGGCTCTGTCGGGCTCTGTCGTGCTCTGTTGGGCTCTGTCGGGCTCTGTCGGGCTCTGTCGGGCTCTACTGGGCTCTACTGGGCCCTGTCGGGCCCTGTCGGGCCCTGTCGGGCCCTGTCGGGCTCTGTTGGGCTCTGTCGGGCTCTGTCGGGCTCTGTCGGGCTCTACTGGGCTCTACTGGGCTCTGTCGGGCTCTGTCGGGCCCTGTCGGGCCCTGTCGGGCTCTGTCGGGCTCTACTTGGCTCTGTCGTGCTCTGTCGGGCTCTGTCGGACTCTGTCGGGCCCTGTCGGGCCCTGTCGGGCTCTACTGGGCTCTACTGGGCTCTACTGGGCCCTGTCGGGCCCTGTCGGGCCCTGTCGGGCTCTGTCGGGCTCTGTCGGGCTCTGTCGGGCTCTACTGGGCTCTGTTGGGCTCTACTGGGCTCTGTCGGGCTCTGTCGGGCTCTACTGGGCTCTGTCGGGCTCTGTCGGGCTCTGTCGGGCTCTGTCGGGCTCTACTGGGCTCTGTCGGGCTCTGTCGGGCTCTGTCGGGCTCTACTGGGCTCTACTGGGCTCTGTCGGGCTCTGTCGGGCTCTACTGTTCCCTGTCGGGCCCTATCGGGCCCTCTCGGGCTCTGTCGGGCTCTGTCGGGCTCTGTCGGGCTCTACTGGGCTATGTCGGGCTCTACTGGGCTCTACTGGGCCCTGTCGGGCTCTGTCGGGCTCTACTGGGCTCTACTGGGCTCTACTGGGCTCTGTCGGGCTCTGTCGGGCTCTACTGGGCCCTGTCGAGCCCTGTCGGGCTCTGTCGGGCTCTAGTGGGATCTACTGTTCCCTGTCGGGCTCTGTCGGGCTCTGTCGGGCTCTGTCGGGCTCTGTCGGGCTCTGTCGGGCTCTACTGGGCTCTGTTGGGCTCTGTCGGGCTCTGTCGGGCTCTGTCAGGCTCTGTCGGGCTCTACTGGGCCCTGTCGGGCCCTGTCGGGCTCTGTCGGGCTCTGTCGGGCTCTGTCGGGCTCTGTCGGGCTCTGTCGGGCTCTACTGGGCTCTGTCGGGCTCTGTCGGGCTTTGTCGGGCTCTGTCGGGCTCTACTGGGCCCTGTCGGGCTCTGTCGGGCTCTGTCGGGCTCTACTGGGCTCTACTCTTCCCTGTCGGGCCCTGTCGGGCCCTGTTGGGCTCTGTCGGTCTCTGTCGGGCTCTAGTGGGCCCTGTCGGGCCCTGTCGGGTCCTGTCGGGCTCTGTCGGGCTCTGTCGGGCTCTACTGGGCTCTACTGGGCTCTGTCGGGCTCTGTCGGGCTCTACTGTTCCCTGTCGGGCCCTATCGGGCCCTCTCGGGCTCTGTCGGGCTCTGTCGGGCTCTGTCGGGCTCTACTGGGCTATGTCGGGCTCTACTGGGCTCTACTGGGCCCTGTCGGGCTCTGTCGGGCTCTACTGGGCTCTACTGGGCTCTACTGGGCTCTGTCGGGCTCTGTCGGGCTCTACTGGGCCCTGTCGAGCCCTGTCGGGCTCTGTCGGGCTCTAGTGGGATCTACTGTTCCCTGTCGGGCTCTGTCGGGCTCTGTCGGGCTCTGTCGGGCTCTGTCGGGCTCTGTCGGGCTCTACTGGGCTCTGTTGGGCTCTGTCGGGCTCTGTCGGGCTCTGTCAGGCTCTGTCGGGCTCTACTGGGCCCTGTCGGGCCCTGTCGGGCTCTGTCGGGCTCTGTCGGGCTCTGTCGGGCTCTGTCGGGCTCTGTCGGGCTCTACTGGGCTCTGTCGGGCTCTGTCGGGCTTTGTCGGGCTCTGTCGGGCTCTACTGGGCCCTGTCGGGCTCTGTCGGGCTCTGTCGGGCTCTACTGGGCTCTACTCTTCCCTGTCGGGCCCTGTCGGGCCCTGTTGGGCTCTGTCGGTCTCTGTCGGGCTCTAGTGGGCCCTGTCGGGCCCTGTCGGGTCCTGTCGGGCTCTGTCGGGCTCTGTCGGGCTCTACTGGGCTCTACTGTTCCCTGTCGGGCCCTGTCGGGCCCTGTCGGGCTCTGTCGGGCCCTGTCGGGCTCTGTCGGGCTCTACTGGGCCCTGTCGGGCCCTGTCGGGCTCTTTCGGGCTCTGTCGGGCTCTGTCGGGCTCTGTCGGGCTCTATCGGGCTCTGTCGGGCTCTACTGGGCTCTACTGTTCCCTGTCGGGCCCTGTCGGGCTCTGTCGGGCTCTGTCGGGCTCTGTCGGGCTCTACTGGGCCCTGTCGGGCTCTGTCAGGCCCTGTCCGGCTCTGTCGGGCCCTGTCGGGCCCTGTCGGGCTCTGTCGGGCTCTGTCGGGCTCTGTCGGGCTCTACTGGGCCCTGTCGGGCTCTACTGGGCTCTGTCGGGCCCTGTCGGTCTCTACTGGGCTCTGTCGGTCTCTGTCGGGCTCTGTCGGGCTCTGTTGGGCTCTGTTGGGCTCTGTTGGGCTCTGTCGGGCCCTGTCGGGCCCTGTCGGGCTCTGTCGGGCTCTGTCGGGCTCTGTCGGGCTCTACTGGGCTCTGTCGGGCTCTGTCGGGCTCTGTCGGGCTCTACTGGGCTCTGTCGGGCTCTGTCGGGCTCTGTCGGGCTGTACTGGGCTCTGTCGGGCTCTGTCGGGCTCTACTGGGCTCTGTCGGGCTCTATTGGGCCCTGTCGGGCTCTGTCGGGCTCTGTCGGGCTCTGTCGGGCTCTGTCAGGCTCTACTGGGCTCTGTCGGGCTCTACTGGGCTCTGTCGGGCTCTACTGGGCTCTACTGGGCTCTACTGGGCTCTGTCGGGATCTGTCGGGCTCTACTGGGCCCTGTCGAGCCCTGTCGGGCCCTGTCGGGCTCTGTCGGGCTCTGTCGGGCTCTAGTGGGATCTACTGTTCCCTGTCGGGCTCTGTCGGGCTCTGTCCGTCTCTGTCGGGCTCTGTCGGGCTCTACTGGGCCCTGTCGGGCTCTGTCGGGCTCTGTCGGGCTCTGTCGGGCTCTGTCAGGCTCTGTCGGGCTCTACTGGGCCCTGTCGGGCCCTGACGGGCCCTGTCGGGCTCTGTCGGGCTCTGTCGGGCTCTGTCGGGCTCTACTGGGCTCTGTCGGGCTCTGTCGGGCTCTGTCGGGCTCTGTCGGGCTCTGTCGGGCTCTACTGGGCCCTGTCGGGCTCTGTCGGGCTCTGTCGGGCTCTACTGGGCTCTACTGTTCCCTGTCGGGCCCTGTCGGGCCCTTTCGGGCTCTGTCGGGCTCTGTCGGGCTCTGTCGGGCTCTACTGGGCCCTGTCGGGCCCTGTCGGGCCCTGTCGGGCTCTGTCGGGCTCTGTCGGGCTCTGTCGGGCTCTACTGGGCTCTACTGTTCCCTGTCGGGCCCTGTCGGTCTCTGTCGGGCTCTGTCGGGCTCTGTCGGGCCCTGTCGGGCCCTGTCGGGCTCTGTCGGGCTCTGTCGGGCTCTACTGGGCCCTGTCGGGCCCTGTCGGGCTCTTTCGGGCTCTGTCGGGCTCTGTCGGGCTCTGTCGGGCTCTATCGGGCTCTGTCGGGCTCTACTGGGCTCTACTGTTCCCTGTCGGGCCCTGTCGGGCTCTGTCAGGCTCTGTCGGGCTCTACTGGGCCCTGTCGGGCTCTGTCGGGCCCTGTCCGGCTCTGTCGGGCCCTGTCGGGCTCTGTCGGGCTCTGTCGGGCTCTTCTGGGCCCTGTCGGGCCCTGTTGGGCCCTGTCGGGCCCTGTCGGGCTCTACTGGGCTCTGTCGGGCCCTGTCGGGCTCTACTGGGCTCTGTCGGTCTCTGTCGGGCTCTGTCGGGCTCTATGGGGCTCTGTCGGGCCCTGTCGGGCCCTGTCGGGCTCTGTCGGGCTCTGTCGGGCTCTACTGGGCTCTGTCGGGTTCGGTCGGGCTGTGTCGGGCTCTACTGGTCTCTGTCGGGCTCTGTCGGGCTCTGTCGGGCTCTACTGGGCTCTGTCGGGCTCTGTCGGGCTCTACTGGGCTCTGTCGGGCTCTACTGGCCTCTGTCGGGCTCTACTGGGCCCTGTCGGGCCCTGTCGGGCCCTGTCGGGCTCTGTCGGGCTCTGTCGGGCTCTACTGGTCTCTGTCGGGCTCTGGCGGGCTCTGGCGGGCTCTGTCGGGCTCTGTCGGGCTCTAATGGGCTCTGTCGGGCTCTACTGGGCTCTGTCGGGCTCTATTGGGCTGTGCTGGGCTCTGTCGGGCTCTACTGGGCTCTGTCGGGCTCTGTCGGGCTCTACTGGGCCCTGTCGGGCCCTGTCGGGCCCTGTCGGGCTCTGTCGGGCTCTGTCGGGCTCTGTCGGGCTCTACTGGGCTCTGTCGGGAACTATTGGGCTCTGTCAGGCTCTTCTGGGCTCTGTCGTGCTCTGTCGGGCTCTGTCGGGCTCTGTCGGGCTCTGTCGGGCTCTACTGGGCTCTGTCGGGCTCTGTCGGGCTCTGTCAGGCTCTACTGTTCCCTGTCGGGCCCTATCGGGCTCTGTCGGGCTCTGTCGGGCTCTACTGGGCTCTGTCGGGCCCTGTCGGGCCCTGTCGGGCTCTGTCGGGCTCTGTCGGGCTCTGTCGGGCTCTACTGGGCTCTGTCGGGCTCTACTGGGCTCTGTCGGGCTCTACTGGGCTCTACTGGGCCCTGTCGGGCTCTGTCTGGCTCTGTCGGGCTCTGTCGGGCTCTACTGGGCTCTGTCGGGCTCTACTGGGCTCTATCGGGCTCTATCGAGCTCTGTCGGGCTCTGTCGGGCTCTACTGGGCTCTGTCGGGCTCTGTCGGGCTCTGTCGGGCTCTGTCGGGCTCTACTGGGCTCTACTGGGCCCTGTCGGGCCCTGTTGGGCTCTGTCGGGCTCTGTCGGGCTCTGTCGGGCTCTGTCGGTCTCTACTGGGCTCTACTGGGCCCTGTCGGGCCCTGTCGGGCTCTGTCGGGCTCTGTCGGGCTCTGTCGGGCTCTACTGGGCTCTGTCGGGCTCTGTCGGGCTCTGTCCGGCTCTACTGGGCTCTGTCGGGCTCTGTCGGGCTCTGTCGGGCTCTGTTGGGCTCTGTCGGGCCCTGTCGGGCCCTGTCGGGCTCTGTCGGGCTCTGTCGGGCTCTGTCGGGCTCTGTCGGGCTCTACTGGGCTCTGTCGGGCTCTGTCGGGCTCTGTCGGGCTCTACTGGGCTCTGTCGGGCTCTTTCGGGCTCTGTCGGGCTGTACTTGGCTCTGTCGGGCTCTGTCGGGCTCTACTGGGCTCTGTCGGGCTATACTGGGCTCTGTCGGGCTCTATTGGGTCCTGTCGGGCTCTGTCGGGCTCTGTCGGGCTCTGTCGGGCTCTGTCGGGCTCTGTCGGGCTCTGTCGGGCTCTACTGGGCTCTGTCGGGCTCTACTGGGCTCTGTCGGGCTCTATTGGGCTGTGCTGGGCTCTGTCGGGCTCTACTGGGCCCTGTCGGGCTCTGTCGGGCTCTACTGGGCCCTGTCGGGCCCTGTCGGGCCCTGTCGGGCCCTGTCGGGCTCTGTCGGGCTCTGTCGGGCTCTACTGGGCTCTGTCGGGAACTATTGGGCTCTGTCGGGCTTTACTGGGCTCTGTCGGGCTCTGTCGGGCTCTGTCGGGCTCTGTCGGGCTCTGTCGGGCTCTACTGGGCTCTGTCGGGCTCTGTCGGGCTCTGTCGGGCTCTGTCAGGCTCTACTGTTCCCTGTCGGGCCCTATCGGGCTCTGTCGGGCTCTGTCGGGCTCTACTGGGCCCTGTCGGGCCCTGTCGGGCCCTGTCGGGCTCTGTCGGGCTCTGTCGGGCTCTGTCGGGCTCTACTGGGCTCTGTCGGGCTCTACTGGGCTCTACTGGGCCCTGTCGGGCTCTTTCGGGCTCTGTCGGGATCTACTTGGTTCTGTCGGGCTCTGTCGGGCTCTGTCGGGCTCTGTCGGGCTCTACTGGGCTCTACTGGGCCCTGTCGGGCCCTGTTGGGCTCTGTCGGGCTCTGTCGGGCTCTGTCGGGCTCTACTGGGCTCTACTGGGCCCTGTCGGGCCCTGTCGGGCCCTGTCGGGCTCTCTCGGGCTCTGTCGGGCTCTACTGGGCTCTACTGGGCTCTGTCGGGCTCTGTCGGGCCCTGTCGGGCTCTGTCGGGCCCTGTCGGGCTCTGTCGGGCTCTACTGGGCTCTGTCGGGCTCTGTCGGGCCCTGTCGGGCCCTGTCGGGCTTTACTGGGCTCTACTGGGCTCTACTGGGCCCTGTCGGGCCCTGTCGGGCCCTGTCGGGCTCTGTCGGGCTCTGTCGGGCTCTGTCGGGCTCTACTGGGCTCTGTCGGGCTCTGTCGGGCTCTGTCGGGCTCTGTCGGGCTCTACTGGGCTCTGTCGGGCTCTGTCGGGCTCTGTCGGGCTCTGTCGGGCTCTACTGGGCTCTGTCGGGCTCTGTCGGGCTCTGTCGGGCTCTACTGGGCTCTACTGGGCTCTGTCGGGCTCTGTCGGGCTCTACTGTTCCCTGTCGGGCCCTGTCGGGCCCTGTCCGGCTCTGTCGGGCTCTGTCGGGCTCTACTGGGTTCTACTGGGCCCTGTCGGGCTCTGTCGGGCTCTGTCGGGCTCTACTGGGCTCTACTGGGCTCTACTGGGCTCTGTCGGGCTCTGTCGGGCTCTACTGGGCCCTGTCGAGCCCTCTCGGGCCCTGTCGGGCTCTGTCGGGCTCTGTCGGGCTCTAGTGGGCTCTACTGTTCCCTGTCGGGCTCTGTCGGGCTCTGTCGGGCTCTGTCGGGCTCTACTGGGCCCTGTCGGGCTCTGTCGGGCTCTGTCGGGCTCTGTCGGGCTCTGTCAGGCTCTGTCGGGCTCTACTGGGCCCTGTCGGGCCCTGTCGGGCCCTGTCGGGCTCTACTGGGCCCTGTCGGGCTCTGTCGGGCTCTGTCGGGCTCTGTCGGGATCTACTGGGCTCTGTCGGGCTCTGTCGGGCTCTGTCGGGCTCTGTCGGGCTCTACTGGGCCCTGTCGGGCTCTGTCGGGCTCTACTGGGCTCTACTGTTCCCTGTCGGGCCCTGTCGGGCCCTGTCGGGCTCTGTCGGGCTCTGTCGGGCTCTGTCGGGCTCTGTCGGGCTCTACTGGGCTCTACTGTTCCCTGTCGGGCCCTGTCGGTCTCTGTCGGGCTCTGTCGGGCTCTGTCGGGCCCTGTCGGGCCCTGTCGGGCTCTGTCGGGCCCTGTCGGGCTCTGTCGGGCCCTGTCGGGCTCTACTGGGCCCTGTCGGGCCCTGTCGGGCTCTGTCGGGCTCTGTCGGGCTCTGTCGGGCTCTATCGGGCTCTGTCGGGCTCTACTGGGCTCTACTGTTCCCTGTCGGGCCCTGTCGGGCTCTGTCGGGCTCTGTCGGGCTCTACTGGGCCCTGTCGGGCTCTGTCGGGCCCTGTCCGGCTCTGTCGGACCCTGTCGGGCTCTGTCGGGCTCTGTCGGGCTCTTCTGGGCCCTGTCGGGCCCTGTCGGGCCCTGTCGGGCCCTGTCGGGCTCTACTGGGCTCTGTCGGGCCCTGTCGGGCTCTACTGGGCTCTGTCGGTCTCTGTCGGGCTCTGTCGGGCTCTATTGGGTTCTGTCGGGCCCTGTCGGGCCTGTCGGGCTCTGTCGGGCTCTGTCGGGCTCTACTGGGCTCTGTCGGGCTCGGTCGGGCTCTGTCGGGCTCTACTGGTCTCTGTCGGGCTCTGTCGGGCTCTGTCGGGCTCTGTCAGGCTCTACTGTTCCCTGTCGGGCCCTATCAGGCTCTGTCGGGCTCTGTCGGGCTCTACTGGGCCCTGTCGGGCCCTCTCGTCCCTGTCGGGCTCTGTCGGGGTCTGTCGGGCTCTGTCGGGCTCTACTGGGCTCTGTCGGGCTCTACTGGGCTCTACTGGGCCCTGTCGGGCTCTTTCGGGCTCTGTCGGGATCTACTTGGTTCTGTCGGGCTCTGTCGGGCTCTACTGGGCTCTACTGGGCCCTGTCGGGCCCTGTTGGGCCCTGTCGGGCTCTGTCGGGCTCTGTCGGGCTCTGTCGGGCTCTACTGGGCTCTACTGGGCCCTGTCGGGCCCTGTCGGGCTCTGTCGGGCTCTGTCGGGCTCTGTCGGGCTCTACTGGGCTCTACTGGGCTCTGTCGGGCTCTGTCGGGCCCTGTCGGGATCTGTCGGGACCTGTCGGGCTCTGTCGGGATCTGTCGGGCCCTGTCGGGCTCTGTCGGGCTCTACTGGGCTCTGTCGGGCTCTGTCGGGCCCTGTCGGGCCCTGTCGGGCTTTACTGGGCTCTACTGGGCTCTGTCGGGCTCTGTCGGGCTCTGTCGGGCTCTGTCGGGCTCTACTGGGCTCTGTCGGGCTCTGTCGGGCTCTGTCGGGCTCTACTGGGCTCTGTCGGGCTCTGTCGGGCTCTGTCGGGCTCTGTCGGGCTCTACTGGGCTCTACTGGGATCTGTCGGGCTCTGTCGGGCTCTACTGTTCCCTGTCGGGCCCTGTCGGGCCCTGTCGGGCTCTGTCGGGCTCTAGTGGGATCTACTGTTCCCTGTCGGGCTCTGTCGGGCTCTGTCCGTCTCTGTCGGGCTCTGTCGGGCTCTACTGGGCCCTGTCGGGCTCTGTCGGGCTCTGTCGGGCTCTGTCGGGCTCTGTCAGGCTCTGTCGGGCTCTACTGGGCCCTGTCGGGCCCTGACGGGCCCTGTCGGGCTCTGTCGGGCTCTGTCGGGCTCTGTCGGGCTCTACTGGGCTCTGTCGGGCTCTGTCGGGCTCTGTCGGGCTCTGTCGGGCTCTGTCGGGCTCTACTGGGCCCTGTCGGGCTCTGTCGGGCTCTGTCGGGCTCTGTCGGGCTCTGTCGGGCTCTACTGGGCTCTACTGTTCCCTGTCGGGCCCTGTCGGGCCCTTTCGGGCTCTGTCGGGCTCTGTCGGGCTCTGTCGGGCTCTACTGGGCCCTGTCGGGCCCTGTCGGGCCCTGTCGGGCTCTGTCGGGCTCTGTCGGGCTCTACTGGGCTCTACTGTTCCCTGTCGGGCCCTGTCGGTCTCTGTCGGGCTCTGTCGGGCTCTGTCGGGCCCTGTCGGGCCCTGTCGGGCTCTGTCGGGCTCTGTCGGGCTCTACTGGGCCCTGTCGGGCCCTGTCGGGCTCTTTCGGGCTCTGTCGGGCTCTGTCGGGCTCTGTCGGGCTCTATCGGGCTCTGTCGGGCTCTACTGGGCTCTACTGTTCCCTGTCGGGCCCTGTCGGGTTCTGTCAGGCTCTGTCGGGCTCTACTGGGCCCTGTCGGGCTCTGTCGGGCCCTGTCCGGCTCTGTCGGGCCCTGTCGGGCTCTGTCGGGCTCTGTCGGGCTCTTCTGGGCCCTGTCGGGCCCTGTTGGGCCCTGTCGGGCCCTGTCGGGCTCTACTGGGCTCTGTCGGGCCCTGTCGGGCTCTACTGGGCTCTGTCGGTCTCTGTCGGGCTCTGTCGGGCTCTATGGGGCTCTGTCGGGCCCTGTCGGGCCCTGTCGGGCTCTGTCGGGCTCTGTCGGGCTCTACTGGGCTCTGTCGGGTTCGGTCGGGCTGTGTCGGGCTCTACTGGTCTCTGTCGGGCTCTGTCGGGCTCTGTCGGGCTCTACTGGGCTCTGTCGGGCTCTGTCGGGCTCTACTGGGCTCTGTCGGGCTCTACTGGCCTCTGTCGGGCTCTACTGGGCCCTGTCGGGCCCTGTCGGGCCCTGTCGGGCTCTGTCGGGCTCTGTCGGGCTCTACTGGGCTCTGTCGGGCTCTGGCGGGCTCTGGCGGGCTCTGTCGGGCTCTGTCGGGCTCTAATGGGCTCTGTCGGGCTCTACTGGGCTCTGTCGGGCTCTATTGGGCTGTGCTGGGCTCTGTCGGGCTCTACTGGGTTCTGTCGGGCTCTGTCGGGCTCTACTGGGCCCTGTCGGGCCCTGTCGGGCCCTGTCGGGCTCTGTCGGGCTCTGTCGGGCTCTGTCGGGCTCTACTGGGCTCTGTCGGGAACTATTGGGCTCTGTCGGGCTCTTCTGGGCTCTGTCGTGCTCTGTCGGGCTCTGTCGGGCTCTGTCGGGCTCTACTGGGCTCTGTCGGGCTCTGGCGGGCTCTGGCGGGCTCTGTCGGGCTCTGTCGGGCTCTAATGGGCTCTGTCGGGCTCTACTGGGCTCTGTCGGGCTCTACTGGGCTGTGCTGGGCTCTGTCGGGCTCTACTGGGCTCTGTCGGGCTCTGTCGGGCTCTACTGGGCCCTGTCGGGCCCTGTCGGGCCCTTTCGGGCTCTGTCGGGCTCTGTCGGGCTCTGTCGGGCTCTACTGGGCTCTGTCGGGAACTATTGGGCTCTGTCGGGCTCTTCTGGGCTCTGTCGTGCTCTGTCGGGCTCTGTCGGGCTCTGTCGGGCTCTGTCGGGCTCTACTGGGCTCTGTCGGGCTCTGTCGGGCTCTGTCAGGCTCTACTGTTCCCTGTCGGGCCCTATCGGGCTCTGTCGGGCTCTGTCGGGCTCTACTGGGCTCTGTCGGGCCCTGTCGGGCCCTGTCGGGCTCTGTCGGGCTCTGTCGGGCTCTGTCGGGCTCTACTGGGCTCTGTCGGGCTCTACTGGGCTCTGTCGGGCTCTACTGGGCTCTACTGGGCCCTGTCGGGCTCTGTCTGGCTCTGTCGGGCTCTGTCGGTCTCTACTGGGCTCTGTCGGGCTCTGTCGGGCTCTACTGGGCTCTGTCGGGCTCTACTGGGCTCTATCGGGCTCTATCGAGCTCTGTCGGGCTCTGTCGGGCTCTACTGGGCTCTGTCGGGCTCTGTCGGGCTCTGTCGGGCTCTACTGGGCTCTACTGGGCCCTGTCGGGCCCTGTTGGGCTCTGTCGGGCTCTGTCGGGCTCTGTCGGGCTCTGTCGGTCTCTACTGGGCTCTACTGGGCCCTGTCGGGCCCTGTCGGGCTCTGTCGGGCTCTGTCGGGCTCTGTCGGGCTCTGTCGTGCTCTGTCGGGCCCTCTCGGCTCTGTCCGGCTCTACTGGGCTCTGTCGGGCTCTGTCGGGCTCTGTCGGGCCCTGTCGGGCCCTGTCGGGCTCTGTCGGGCTCTGTCGGGCTCTGTCGGGCTCTGTCGGGCTCTACTGGGCTCTGTCGGGCTCTGTCGGGCTCTGTCGGGCTCTACTGGGCTCTGTCGGGCTCTGTCGGGCTCTGTCGGGCTGTACTTGGCTCTGACGGGCTCTGTCGGGCTCTACTGGGTCTGTCGGGCTATACTGGGCTCTGTCGGGCTCTATTGGGTCCTGTCGGGCTCTGTCGGGCTCTGTCGGGCTCTGTCGGGCTCTGTCGGGCTCTACTGGGCTCTGTCGGGCTGTACTGGGCTCTGTCGGGCTCTATTGGGCTGTGCTGGGCTCTGTCGGGCTCTACTGGGCCCTGTCGGGCTCTGTCGGGCTCTACTGGGCCCTGTCGGGCCCTGTCGGGCCCTGTCGGGCCCTGTCGGGCTCTGTCGGGCTCTGTCGGGCTCTACTGGGCTCTGTCGGGAACTATTGGGCTCTGTCGGGTTTACTGGGCTCTGTCGGGCTCTGTCGGGCTCTGTCGGGCTCTGTCGGGCTCTGTCGGGCTCTACTGGGCTCTGTCGGGCTCTGTCGGGCTCTGTCGGGCTCTGTCAGGCTCTACTGTTCCCTCTCGGGCCCTATCGGGCTCTGTCGGGCTCTGTCGGGCTCTACTGGGCCCTGTCGGGCCCTGTCGGGCCCTGTCGGGCTCTGTCGGGCTCTGTCGGGCTCTGTCGGGCTCTACTGGGCTCTGTCGGGCTCTTCTGGGCTCTACTGGGCCCTGTCGGGCTCTTTCGGGCTCTGTCGGGATCTACTTGGTTCTGTGGGGCTCTGTCGGGCTCTGTCGGGCTCTGTCGGGCTCTACTGGGCTCTACTGGGCCCTGTCGGGCCCTGTTGGGCTCTGTCGGGCTCTGTCGGGCTCTGTCGGGCTCTACTGGGCTCTACTGGGCCCTGTCGGGCCCTGTCGGGCCCTGTCGGGCTCTCTCGGGCTCTGTCGGGCTCTACTGGGCTCTACTGGGCTCTGTCGGGCTCTGTCGGGCCCTGTCGGGCTCTGTCGGGCCCTGTCGGGCTCTGTCGGGCTCTACTGGGCTCTGTCGGGCTCTGTCGGGCCCTGTCGGGCCCTGTCGGGCTTTACTGGGCTCTACTGGGCTCTACTGGGCCCTGTCGGGCCCTGTCGGGCCCTGTCGGGCTCTGTCGGGCTCTGTCGGGCTCTGTCGGGCTCTACTGGGCTCTGTCGGGCTCTGTCGGGCTCTGTCGGGCTCTACTGGGCTCTGTCGGGCTCTGTCGGGCTCTGTCGGGCTCTGTCGGGCTCTACTGGGCTCTGTCGGGCTCTGTCGGGCTCTGTCGGGCTCTACTGGGCTCTACTGGGCTCTGTCGGGCTCTGTCGGGCTCTACTGTTCCCTGTCGGGCCCTGTCGGGCCCTGTCGGGCTCTGTCGGGCTCTGTCGGGCTCTACTGGGTTCTACTGGGCCCTGTCGGGCTCTGTCGGGCTCTGTCGGGCTCTACTGGGCTCTACTGGGCTCTACTGGGCTCTACTGGGCTCTGTCGGGCTCTGTCGGGCTCTACTGGGCCCTGTCGAGCCCTCTCGGGCCCTGTCGGGCTCTGTCGGGCTCTGTCGGGCTCTAGTGGGCTCTACTGTTCCCTGTCGGGCTCTGTCGGGCTCTGTCGGGCTCTGTCGGGCTCTACTGGGCCCTGTCGGGCTCTGTCGGGCTCTGTCGGGCTCTGTCGGGCTCTGTCAGGCTCTGTCGGGCTCTACTGGGCCCTGTCGGGCCCTGTCGGGCCCTGTCGGGCTCTACTGGGCCCTGTCGGGCTCTGTCGGGCTCTGTCGGGCTCTGTCGGGCTCTACTGGGCTCTGTCGGGCTCTGTCGGGCTCTGTCGGGCTCTGTCGGGCTCTACTGGGCCCTGTCGGGCTCTGTCGGGCTCTGTCGGGCTCTGTCGGGCTCTACTGGGCTCTACTGTTCCCTGTCGGGCCCTGTCGGTCTCTGTCGGGCTCTGTCGGGCTCTGTCGGGCCCTGTCGGGCCCTGTCGGGCTCTGTCGGGCCCTGTCGGGCTCTGTCGGGCCCTGTCGGGCTGTACTGGGCTCTGTCGGGCCCTGTCGGGCTCTGTCGGGCTCTGTCGGGCTCTGTCGGGCTCTATCGGGCTCTGTCGGGCTCTACTGGGCTCTACTGTTCCCTGTCGGGCCCTGTCGGGCTCTGTCGGGCTCTGTCGGGCTCTACTGGGCCCTGTCGGGCTCTGTCGGGCCCTGTCCGGCTCTGTCGGACCCTGTCGGGCTCTGTCGGGCTCTGTCGGGCTCTTCTGGGCCCTGTCGGGCCCTGTCGGGCTCTACTGGGCTCTGTCGGGCCCTGTCGGGCTCTACTGGGCTCTGTCGGTCTCTGTCGGGCTCTGTCGGGCTCTATTGGGTTCTGTCGGGCCCTGTCGGGCCTGTCGGGCTCTGTCGGGCTCTGTCGGGCTCTACTGGGCTCTCTCAGGCTCGGTCGGGCTCTGTCGGGCTCTACTGGTCTCTGTCGGGCTCTGTCGGGCTCTGTCGGGCTCTACTGGGCTCTGTCGGGCTCTGTCGGGCTCTACTGGGCTCTGTCGGGCTCTACTGGGCTCTGTCGGGCTCTACTGGGCCCTGTCGGGCCCTGTCGGGCCCTGCCGGGCTCTGTCGGGCTCTGTCGGGCTCTACTGGCCTCTGTCGGGCTTTGTCGGGCTCTGGCCGGATCTGTCGGGCTCTGTCGGGCTCTACTGGTCTCTGTCGGGCTCTACTGGGCTCTGTCGGGCTCTATTGGGCTGTGCTGGGCTCTGTCGGGCTCTACTGGGCTCTGTTGGGCTCTGTCGGGCTCTACTGGGCCCTGTCGGGCCCTGTCGGGCCCTGTCGGTCTCTGTCGGGCTCTGTCGGGCTCTGTCGGGCTCTACTGGGCTCTGTCGGGAACTATTGGGCTCTGTCGGGCTCTTCTGGGCTCTGTCGTCCTCTGTCGGGCTCTGTCGGGCTCTGTCGGGCTCTGTCGGGCTCTGTCGGGCTCTACTGGGCTCTGTCGGGCTCTGTCGGGCTCTGTCAGGCTCTACTGTTCCCTGTCGGGCCCTATCGGGCTCTGTCGGGCTCTGTAGGGCTCTACTGGGCTCTGTCGGGCCCTGTCGGGCTCTGTCGGGCTCTGTCGGGCTCTGTCGGGCTATACTGGGCTCTGTCGGGCTCTACTGGGCTCTGTCGGGCTCTACTGGGCTCTACTGGGCCCTGTCGGGCTCTTTCAGGCTCTGTCGGGCTCTACTGGGCTCTGTCGGGCTCTGTCGGGCTCTACTGGGCTCTGTCGGGCTCTACTGGGCTCTATCGGGCTCTATCGAGCTCTGTCGGGCTCTGTCGGGCTCTACTGGGCTCTGTCGGGCTCTGTCGGGCTCTGTCGGGCTCTACTGGGCTCTACTGGGACCTGTCGGGCCCTGTTGGGCTCTGTCGGGCTCTGTCGGGCTCTGTCGGGCTCTGTCGGGCTCTGTCGGTCTCTACTGGGCTCTACTGGGCCCTGTCGGGCCCTGTCGGGCCCTGTCGGGCTCTGTCGGGCTCTGTCGGGCTCTACTGGGCTCTGTCGGCCCTGTCGGGCCCTGTCGGGCTCTGTCGGGCCCTGTCGGGCTCTGTCGGGCTCTGTCGGGCTCTACTGGGCCCTATCGGGCTCTGTCGGGCTCTGTCGGGCTCTACTGGGCCCTGTCGGGCCCTCTCGGGCCCTGTCGGGCTCTGTCGGGCTCTGTCGGGCTCTGTCGGGCTCTACTGGGCTCTGTCGGGCTCTACTGGGCTCTACTGGGCCCTGTCGGGCTGTTTCGGGCTCTGTCGGGATCTACTTGGTTCTGTCGGGCTCTGTCGGGCTCTGTCGGGCTCTACTGGGCTCTTCTGGGCCCTGTCGGGCCCTGTCGGGCCCTGTCGGGCTCTGTCGGGCTCTGTCGGGCTCTACTGGGCTCTACTGGGCTCTGTCGGGCCCTGTCGGGATCTGTCGGGCCCTGTCGGGCTCTGTCGGGCTCTACTGGGCTCTGTCGGGCTCTGTCGGGCCCTGTCGGGCCCTGTCGGGCTTTACTGGGCTCTACTGGGCTCTACTGGGCCCTGTCGGGCTCTGTCGGGCTCTGTCGGGCTCTGTCGGGCTCTACTGGGCTCTGTCGGGCTCTGTCGGGCTCTGTCGGGCTCTGTCGGGCTCTACTGGGCTCTGTCGGGCTCTGTCGGGCTCTGTCGGGCTCTACTGGGCTCTACTGGGCTCTGTCGGGCTCTGTCGGGCTCTACTGTTCCCTGTCGGGCCCTGTCGGGCCCTGTCGGGCTCTGTCGGGCTCTACTGGGCTCTACTGGGCCCTGTCGGGCTCTGTCGGGCTCTGTCGGGCTCTACTGGGCTCTACTGGGCTCTACTGGGCTCTGTCGGGCTCTGTCGGGCTCTACTGGGCCCTGTCGAGCCCTGTCGGGCCCTGTCGGGCTCTGTCGGGCTCTGTCGGGCTCTAGTGGGATCTACTGTTCCCTGTCGGGCTCTGTCGGGCTCTGTCGGGCTCTGTCGGGCTCTACTGGGCCCTGTCGGGCTCTGTCGGGCTCTGTCGGGCTCTGTCGGGATCTGTCAGGCTCTGTCGGGCTCTACTGGGCCCTGTCGGGCCCTGTCGGGCCCTGTCGGGCTCTACTGGGCCCTGTCGGGCTCTGTCGGGCTCTGTCGGGCTCTGTCGGGCTCTACTGGGCTCTGTCGGGCTCTGTCGGGCTCTGTCGGGCTCTGTCGGGCTCTACTGGGCCCTGTCGGGCTCTGTCGGGCTCTGTCGGGCTCTACTGGGCTCTACTGTTCCCTGTCGGGCCCTGTCGGGCCCTGTCGGGCTCTGTCGGGCTCTGTCGGGCTCTGTCGGGCTCTACTGGGCCCTGTCGGGCCCTGTCGGGCCCTGTCGGTCTCTGTCGGGCTCTGTCGGGCTCTGTCGGGCTCTACTGGGCTCTACTGTTCCCTGTGGGGCCCTGTCGGTCTCTGTCGGGCTCTGTCGGGCTCTGTCGGGCCCTGTCGGGCCCTGTCGGGCTCTGTCGGGCCCTGTCGGGCTCTGTCGGGCTCTGTCGGGCTCTACTGGGCCCTGTCGGGCCCTGTCGGGCTCTGTCGGGCTCTGTCGGGCTCTGTCGGGCTCTATCGGGCTCTGTCGGGCTCTACTGGGCTCTACTGTTCGCTGTCGGGCCCTGTCGGGCTCTGTCGGGCTCTGTCGGGCTCTACTGGGCCCTGTCGGGCTCTGTCGGGCTCTGTCGGGCTCTACTGGGCTCTGTCGGGCTCTGTCGGGCTCTGTCGGGCTCTACTGGGCTCTGTCGGGCTCTGTCGGGCTCTGTTGGGCTCTGTCGGGCCCTGTCGGGCTCTGTCGGGCTCTGTCGGGCTCTGTCGGGCTCTGTCGGGCTCTGTCGGGCTCTACTCTGCTCTGTCGGGCTCTGTCGGGCTCTGTCGGGCTGTACTGGGCTCTGTCGGGCTCTGTCGGGCTCTACTGGGCTCTGTCGGGCTCTACTGGGCTCTGTCGGGCTCTATTGGGCCCTGTCGGGCTCTGTCGGGCTCTGTCGGGCTCTGTCGGGCTCTGTCGGGCTCTGTCGGGCTCTACTGGGCTCTGTCGGGCTCTACTGGGCTCTGTGGGGCTCTATTGGGCTGTGCTGGGCTCTGTCGGGCTCTACTGGGCTCTGTCGGGCTCTGTCGGGCTCTACTGGGCCCTGTCGGGCCCTGTCGGGCCCTGTCGGGCTCTGTCGGGCTCTACTGGGCTCTGTCGGGCTCTACTGGGCTCTGTCGGGCTCTGTCGGGCTCTGTCGGGCTCTGTCGGGCTCTGTCGGGCTCTACTGGGCTCTACTGTTCCCTGTCGGGCCATGTCGGGCCCTGTCGGGCTCTATCGGGCTCTACTGGGCTCTGTCGGGCTCTACTGGGCTCTACTGGGCCCTGTCGGGCTCTGTCGGGCCCTGTCGGGCCCTGTCGGGCCCTGTCGGGCTCTGTCGGGCTCTACTGGGCTCTACTGGGCCCTGTCGGGCCCTGTCGGGCTCTGTCGGGCTCTGTCGGGCTCTGTCGGGCCCTGTCGGGCCCTGTCGGGCTCTGTCTGGCTCTGTCGGGCTCTACTGGGCCCTGTCGGGCCCTGTCGGGCCCTGTCGGGCTCTGTCGGGCTCTGTCGGGCTCTGTCAGGCTCTACTGGGCTCTACTGTTCCCTGTCGGGCCCTGTCGGGCTCTGTCGGGCTCTGTCGGGCCCTGTTGGGCCCTGTCGGGCCCTGTCGGGCTCTGTTGGGCTCTGTCGGGCTCTGTCGGGCTCTACTGGGCCCTGTCGGGCCCTGTCGGGCTCTTTCGGGCTCTGTCGGGCCCTGTCGGGCTCTGTCGGGCTCTATCGGGCTCTGTCGGGCTCTACTGGGCTCTACTGTTCCCTGTCGGGCTCTGTCGGGCTCTGTCGGGCTCTGTCGGGCTCTGTCGGGCTCTACTGGGCCCTGTCGGGCCCTGTCGGGCCCTGTCAGGCCCTGTCGGGCCCTGTCGGGCTCTGTCGGGCTCTACTGGGCCCTGACGGGCCCTGTCGGGCCCTGTCGGGCTCTGTCGGGCTCTGTCGGGCCCTGTCGGGCTCTACTGGGCTCTGTCGGGCCCTGTCGGGCCCTGTCGGGCCCTGTCGGGCTCTGTCGGGCTCTGTCGGGCTGTGTCGGGCTCTGTCGGGCTCTGTCGGGCTCTACTGGGCTCTACTGTTCCCTGTCGGGCCCTGTCGGGCCCTGTCGGGCTGTGTCGGGCTCTGTCGGGCTCTGTCGGGCTCTACTGGGCTCTGTCGGGCTCGACTGGGCTCTGCCGGGCTCTACTGGGCTCTACTGGGCCCTGTCGGGCCCTGTCGGGCTCTGCCGAGATCTGTCGGGCTCTGTCGGGCTCTGTCGGGCTCTGTCGGGCTCTACTGGGCTCTACTGGGCCCTGTCCGGCTCTGTCGGGCTCTGTCGGGCTCTGTCGGGCTCTGTCGGGCCCTGTCGGGACCTATCGGGCTCTGTCGGGCTCTGTCGGGCTCTGTCGGGCTCTACTGGGCCCTGTCGGGCCCTGTCGGGCCCTGTCGGGCTCTGTCGGGCTCTGTCGGGCTCTACTGGGCTCTACTGTTCCCTGTCGGGCCCTGTCGGGCCCTGTCGGGCTCTGTCGGGCTCTGTCGGGCTCTGTCGGGCTCTACTGGGCTCTGTCGGGCTCTGTCGGGCCCTGTCGGGCCCTGTCGAGCCCTGTCGGGCTCTGTCGGGCTCTGTCGGGCTCTGTCGGGCTCTGTCGGGCTCTACTGGGCTCTACTGTTCCCTGTCGGGCCCTGTCGGGCCCTGTCGGGCTCTGTCGGGCTCTGTCGGGCTCTACTGGGCCCTGTCGGGCCCTGTCAGGCTCTGTCGGGCCCTGTCGGGCCCTGTCGGGCTCTGTCGGGCTCTGTCGTGCTCTACTGGGCTCTGTCGGGCCCTGTCGGGCCCTGTCGGGCCCTGTCGGGCTCTGTCGGGCTCTGTCGGGCTCTGTCGGGCTCTACTGGGCCCTGTCGGACCCTGTCGGGCCCTGTCGGGCTCTGGCGGGCTCTGTCGGGCTCTACTGGGCCCTGTCAGGACCTGTCGAGCCCTGTCGGGCTCTGTCGGGCTCTGTCGGGCTCTACTGGGCTCTGTCGGGCTCTGTCGGGCTCTACTGGGCTCTGTCGGGCTCTGTCGGGCTCTACTGGGCCCTGTCGGGCCCTGTCGGGCCCTGTCGGGCTCTGTCGGGCTCTGTCGGGCTCTGTCGGGCTCTGTCGGGCTCTTCTGGGCTCTACTGTTCCCTGTCGGGCCCTGTCGGGCCCTGTCGGGCTCTGTCGGGCTCTACTGGGCTCTGTCGGGCTCTACTGGGCCCTGTCGGGCTCTGTCGGGCTCTGTCGGGCTCTGTCGGGCTCTACTGAGCCCTGTCGGGCCCTGTCGGGCCCTGTCGGGCTCTGTCGGGCTCTACTGGGCCCTGTCGGGCCCTGTCGGGCCCTGTCGGGCTCTGTCGGGCTCTGTCGGGCTCTACTGGGCTCTGTCGGGCTCTGTCGGGCTCTGTCGGGCTCTGTCGGGCTCTACTGGGCCCTGTCGGGCCCTGTCGGGCCCTGTCGGGCTCTGTCGGGCTCTGTCGGGCTCTACTGGGCCCTGTCGGGCCCTGTCGGGCTCTGTCGGGCTCTGTCGGGCTCTGTCGGGTTCTGTCGGGCTCTGTCGGGCTCTGTCGGGCTCTACTGGGCTCTGTCGGGCTCTGTCGGGCTCTACTGGGCTCTGTCGGGCTCTGTCGGG
The DNA here is from genome assembly GCF_036013445.1 of Caloenas nicobarica. Classification (NCBI taxonomy): domain Eukaryota; kingdom Metazoa; phylum Chordata; class Aves; order Columbiformes; family Columbidae; genus Caloenas; species Caloenas nicobarica. The sequence goes on along the minus strand of NW_027017443.1, from coordinate 36,243 downwards.
CTCTACTGGGCCCTGTCGGGCCCTGTCAGGCTCTGTTGGGCTCTGTCGGGCCCTGTCGGGCTCTGTCGGGCTCTACTGGGCCCTGTCGGGCTCTGTCGGGCTCTGTCGGGCTCTGTCGGGCTCTGTCGGTCTCTGTCGGGCTCTGTCGGGCTCTACTGGGCTCTACTGTTCCCTGTCGGGCCCTGTCGGGCTCTGTCGGGCTCTGTCGGGCTCTATCGGGCTCTACTGGGCTCTGTCGGGCTCTACTGGGCTCTACTGGGCCCTGTCGGGCTCTGTCGGGCCCTGACGGGCCCTGTCGGGCTCTGTCAGGCTCTACTGTTCCCTGTCGGGCCCTATCGGGCTCTGTCGGGCTCTGTCGGGCTCTACTGGGCTCTGTCGGGCCCTGTCGGGCTCTGTCGGGCTCTGTCGGGCTCTGTCGGGCTATACTGGGCTCTGTCGGGCTCTACTGGGCTCTGTCGGGCTCTACTGGGCTCTACTGGGCCCTGTCGGGCTCTTTCAGGCTCTGTCGGGCTCTACTGGGCTCTGTCGGGCTCTGTCGGGCTCTACTGGGCTCTGTCGGGCTCTACTGGGCTCTATCGGGCTCTATCGAGCTCTGTCGGGCTCTGTCGGGCTCTACTGGGCTCTGTCGGGCTCTGTCGGGCTCTGTCGGGCTCTGTCGGGCTCTACTGGGCTCTACTGGGACCTGTCGGGCCCTGTTGGGCTCTGTCGGGCTCTGTCGGGCTCTGTCGGGCTCTGTCGGTCTCTACTGGGCTCTACTGGGCCCTGTCGGGCCCTGTCGGGCCCTGTCGGGCTCTGTCGGGCTCTGTCGGGCTCTACTGGGCTCTGTCGGCCCTGTCGGGCCCTGTCGGGCCCTGTCGGGCCCTGTCGGGCTCTGTCGGGCTCTGTCGGGCTCTACTGGGCCCTATCGGGCTCTGTCGGGCTCTGTCGGGCCCTACTGGGCCCTGTCGGGCCCTCTCGGGCCCTGTCGGGCTCTGTCGGGCTCTGTCGGGCTCTGTCGGGCTCTGTCGGGCTCTACTGGGCTCTGTCGGGCTCTACTGGGCTCTACTGGGCCCTGTCGGGCTGTTTCGGGCTCTGTCGGGATCTACTTGGTTCTGTCGGGCTCTGTCGGTCTCTGTCGGGCTCTACTGGGCTCTACTGGGCCCTGTCGGGCCCTGTTGGGCTCTGTCGGGCTCTGTCGGGCTCTGTCGGGCTCTACTGGGCTCTTCTGGGCCCTGTCGGGCCCTGTCGGGCCCTGTCGGGCTCTGTCGGGCTCTGTCGGGCTCTACTGGGCTCTACTGGGCTCTGTCGGGCTCTGTCGGGCCCTGTCGGGATCTGTCGGGCCCTGTCGGGCTCTGTCGGGCTCTACTGGGCTCTGTCGGGCTCTGTCGGGCCCTGTCGGGCCCTGTCGGGCTTTACTGGGCTCTACTGGGCTCTACTGGGCCCTGTCGGGCTCTGTCGGGCTCTGTCGGGCTCTGTCGGGCTCTACTGGGCTCTGTCGGGCTCTGTCGGGCTCTGTCGGGCTCTGTCGGGCTCTACTGGGCTCTGTCGGGCTCTGTCGGGCTCTGTCGGGCTCTACTGGGCTCTACTGGGCTCTGTCGGGCTCTGTCGGGCTCTACTGTTCCCTGTCGGGCCCTGTCGGGCCCTGTCGGGCTCTGTCGGGCTCTACTGGGCTCTACTGGGCCCTGTCGGGCTCTGTCGGGCTCTGTCGGGCTCTACTGGGCTCTACTGGGCTCTACTGGGCTCTGTCGGGCTCTGTCGGGCTCTACTGGGCCCTGTCGAGCCCTGTCGGGCCCTGTCGGGCTCTGTCGGGCTCTGTCGGGCTCTAGTGGGATCTACTGTTCCCTGTCGGGCTCTGTCGGGCTCTGTCGGGCTCTGTCGGGCTCTGTCGGGCTCTACTGGGCCCTGTCGGGCTCTGTCGGGCTCTGTCGGGCTCTGTCGGGCTCTGTCAGGCTCTGTCGGGCTCTACTGGGCCCTGTCGGGCCCTGTCGGGCCCTGTCGGGCTCTACTGGGCCCTGTCGGGCTCTGTCGGGCTCTGTCGGGCTCTGTCGGGCTCTACTGGGCTCTGTCGGGCTCTGTCGGGCTCTGTCGGGCTCTACTGGGCCCTGTCGGGCTCTGTCGGGCTCTGTCGGGCTCTACTGGGCTCTACTGTTCCCTGTCGGGCCCTGTCGGGCCCTGTCGGGCTCTGTCGGGCTCTGTCGGGCCCTGTCGGGCTCTACTGGGCCCTGTCGGGCCCTGTCGGGCCCTGTCGGTCTCTGTCGGGCTCTGTCGGGCTCTGTCGGGCTCTACTGGGCTCTACTGTTCCCTGTGGGGCCCTGTCGGTCTCTGTCGGGCTCTGTCGGGCTCTGTCGGGCCCTGTCGGGCCCTGTCGGGCTCTGTCGGGCCCTGTCGGGCTCTGTCGGGCTCTGTCGGGCTCTACTGGGCCCTGTCGGGCCCTGTCGGGCTCTGTCGGGCTCTGTCGGGCTCTGTCGGGCTCTATCGGGCTCTGTCGGGCTCTACTGGGCTCTACTGTTCGCTGTCGGGCCCTGTCGGGCTCTGTCGGGCTCTGTCGGGCTCTACTGGGCCCTGTCGGGCTCTGTCGGGCTCTGTCGGGCTCTACTGGGCTCTGTCGGGCTCTGTCAGGCTCTGTCGGGCTCTACTGGGCTCTGTCGGGCTCTGTCGGGCTCTGTTGGGCTCTGTCGGGCCCTGTCGGGCTCTGTCGGGCTCTGTCGGGCTCTGTCGGGCTCTGTCGGGCTCTGTCGGGCTCTACTGGGCTCTGTCGGGCTCTGTCGGGCTCTGTCGGGCTGTACTGGGCTCTGTCGGGCTCTGTCGGGCTCTACTGGGCTCTGTCGGGCTCTACTGGGCTCTGTCGGGCTCTATTGGGCCCTGTCGGGCTCTGTCGGGCTCTGTCGGGCTCTGTCGGGCTCTGTCGGGCTCTACTGGGCTCTGTCGGGCTCTACTGGGCTCTGTGGGGCTCTATTGGGCTGTGCTGGGCTCTGTCGGGCTCTACTGGGCTCTGTCGGGCTCTGTCGGGCTCTACTGGGCCCTGTCGGGCCCTGTCGGGCCCTGTCGGGCTCTGTCGGGCTCTGTCGGGCTCTGTCGGGCTCTACTGGGCTCTGTCGGGCTCTACTGGGCTCTGTCGGGCTCTACTGGGCTCTGTCGGGCTCTGTAGGGCTCTGTCGGGCTCTGTCGGGCTCTGTCGGGCTCTGTCGGGCTCTACTGGGCTCTACTGTTCCCTGTCGGGCCATGTCGGGCCCTGTCGGGCTCTATCGGGCTCTACTGGGCTCTGTCGGGCTCTACTGGGCTCTACTGGGCCCTGTCGGGCTCTGTCGGGCCCTGTCGGGCCCTGTCGGGCTCTGTCGGGCTCTACTGGGCTCTACTGGGCCCTGTCGGGCCCTGTCGGGCCCTGTCGGGCTCTGTCGGGCTCTGTCGGGCTCTGTCGGGCCCTGTCGGGCCCTGTCGGGCTCTGTCTGGCTCTGTCGGGCTCTACTGGGCCCTGTCGGACCCTGTCGGGCCCTGTCGGGCTCTGTCGGGCTCTGTCGGGCTCTGTCAGGCTCTACTGGGCTCTACTGTTCCCTGTCGGGCCCTGTCGGGCTCTGTCGGGCTCTGTCGGGCCCTGTCGGGCCCTGTCGGGCCCTGTCGGGCTCTGTTGGGCTCTGTCGGGCTCTGTCGGGCTCTACTGGGCCCTGTCGGGCCCTGTCGGGCCCTGTCAGGCCCTGTCGGGCCCTGTCGGGCTCTGTCGGGCTCTACTGGGCCCTGACGGGCCCTGTCGGGCCCTGTCGGGCTCTGTCGGGCTCTGTCGGGCCCTGTCGGGCTCTACTGGGCTCTGTCGGGCCCTGTCGGGCCCTGTCGGGCCCTGTCGGGCTCTGTCGGGCTCTGTCGGGCTGTGTCGGGCTCTGTCGGGCTCTGTCGGGCTCTACTGGGCTCTACTGTTCCCTGTCGGGCCCTGTCGGGCCCTGTCGGGCTGTGTCGGGCTCTGTCGGGCTCTGTCGGGCTCTACTGGGCTCTGTCGGGCTCGACTGGGCTCTGCCGGGCTCTACTGGGCTCTACTGGGCCCTGTCGGGCCCTGTCGGGCTCTGCCGAGATCTGTCGGGCTCTGTCGGGCTCTGTCGGGCTCTGTCGGGCTCTACTGGGCTCTACTGGGCCCTGTCCGGCTCTGTCGGGCTCTGTCGGGCTCTGTCGGGCTCTGTCGGGCCCTGTCGGGACCTATCGGGCTCTGTCGGGCTCTGTCGGGCTCTGTCGGGCTCTACTGGGCCCTGTCGGGCCCTGTCGGGCCCTGTCGGGCTCTGTCGGGCTCTGTCGGGCTCTACTGGGCTCTACTGTTCCCTGTCGGGCCCTGTCGGGCCCTGTCGGGCTCTGTCGGGCTCTGTCGGGCTCTGTCGGGCTCTACTGGGCTCTGTCGGGCTCTGTCGGGCCCTGTCGGGCCCTGTCGAGCCCTGTCGGGCTCTGTCGGGCTCTGTCGGGCTCTGTCGGGCTCTGTCGGGCTCTACTGGGCTCTACTGTTCCCTGTCGGGCCCTGTCGGGCCCTGTCGGGCTCTGTCGGGCTCTGTCGGGCTCTACTGGGCCCTGTCGGGCCCTGTCAGGCTCTGTCGGGCCCTGTCGGGCCCTGTCGGGCTCTGTCGGGCTCTGTCGTGCTCTACTGGGCTCTGTCGGGCCCTGTCGGGCCCTGTCGGGCCCTGTCGGGCTCTGTCGGGCTCTGTCGGGCTCTGTCGGGCTCTACTGGGCCCTGTCGGACCCTGTCGGGCCCTGTCGGGCTCTGGCGGGCTCTGTCGGGCTCTACTGGGCCCTGTCAGGACCTGTCGAGCCCTGTCGGGCTCTGTCGGGCTCTGTCGGGCTCTACTGGGCTCTGTCGGGCTCTGTCGGGCTCTACTGGGCTCTGTCGGGCTCTGTCGGGCTCTACTGGGCCCTGTCGGGCCCTGTCGGGCCCTGTCGGGCTCTGTCGGGCTCTGTCGGGCTCTGTCGGGCTCTGTCGGGCTCTTCTGGGCTCTACTGTTCCCTGTCGGGCCCTGTCGGGCCCTGTCGGGCTCTGTCGGGCTCTACTGGGCTCTGTCGGGCTCTACTGGGCCCTGTCGGGCTCTGTCGGGCTCTGTCGGGCTCTGTCGGGCTCTACTGAGCCCTGTCGGGCCCTGTCGGGCCCTGTCGGGCTCTGTCGGGCTCTACTGGGCCCTGTCGGGCCCTGTCGGGCCCTGTCGGGCTCTGTCGGGCTCTGTCGGGCTCTACTGGGCTCTGTCGGGCTCTGTCGGGCTCTGTCGGGCTCTGTCGGGCTCTACTGGGCCCTGTCGGGCCCTGTCGGGCCCTGTCGGGCTCTGTCGGGCTCTGTCGGGCTCTACTGGGCCCTGTCGGGCCCTGTCGGGCTCTGTCGGGCTCTGTCGGGCTCTGTCGGGTTCTGTCGGGCTCTGTCGGGCTCTGTCGGGCTCTACTGGGCTCTGTCGGGCTCTGTCGGGCTCTACTGGGCTCTGTCGGGCTCTGTCGGGCTCTACTGGGCCCTGTCGGGCCCTGTCAGGCTCTGTTGGGCTCTGTCGGGCCCTGTCGGGCTCTGTCGGGCTCTACTGGGCCCTGTCGGGCTCTGTCGGGCTCTGTCGGGCTCTGTCGGGCTCTGTCGGTCTCTGTCGGGCTCTGTCGGGCTCTACTGGGCTCTACTGTTCCCTGTCGGGCCCTGTCGGGCTCTGTCGGGCTCTGTCGGGCTCTATCGGGCTCTACTGGGCTCTGTCGGGCTCTACTGGGCTCTACTGGGCCCTGTCGGGCTCTGTCGGGCCCTGACGGGCCCTGTCGGGCTCTGTCAGGCTCTACTGTTCCCTGTCGGGCCCTATCGGGCTCTGTCGGGCTCTGTCGGGCTCTACTGGGCTCTGTCGGGCCCTGTCGGGCTCTGTCGGGCTCTGTCGGGCTCTGTCGGGCTATACTGGGCTCTGTCGGGCTCTACTGGGCTCTGTCGGGCTCTACTGGGCTCTACTGGGCCCTGTCGGGCTCTTTCAGGCTCTGTCGGGCTCTACTGGGCTCTGTCGGGCTCTGTCGGGCTCTACTGGGCTCTGTCGGGCTCTACTGGGCTCTATCGGGCTCTATCGAGCTCTGTCGGGCTCTGTCGGGCTCTACTGGGCTCTGTCGGGCTCTGTCGGGCTCTGTCGGGCTCTGTCGGGCTCTACTGGGCTCTACTGGGACCTGTCGGGCCCTGTTGGGCTCTGTCGGGCTCTGTCGGGCTCTGTCGGGCTCTGTCGGTCTCTACTGGGCTCTACTGGGCCCTGTCGGGCCCTGTCGGGCCCTGTCGGGCTCTGTCGGGCTCTGTCGGGCTCTACTGGGCTCTGTCGGCCCTGTCGGGCCCTGTCGGGCCCTGTCGGGCCCTGTCGGGCTCTGTCGGGCTCTGTCGGGCTCTACTGGGCCCTATCGGGCTCTGTCGGGCTCTGTCGGGCTCTACTGGGCCCTGTCGGGCCCTCTCGGGCCCTGTCGGGCTCTGTCGGGCTCTGTCGGGCTCTGTCGGGCTCTGTCGGGCTCTACTGGGCTCTGTCGGGCTCTACTGGGCTCTACTGGGCCCTGTCGGGCTGTTTCGGGCTCTGTCGGGATCTACTTGGTTCTGTCGGGCTCTGTCGGTCTCTGTCGGGCTCTACTGGGCTCTACTGGGCCCTGTCGGGCCCTGTTGGGCTCTGTCGGGCTCTGTCGGGCTCTGTCGGGCTCTACTGGGCTCTTCTGGGCCCTGTCGGGCCCTGTCGGGCCCTGTCGGGCTCTGTCGGGCTCTGTCGGGCTCTACTGGGCTCTACTGGGCTCTGTCGGGCTCTGTCGGGCCCTGTCGGGATCTGTCGGGCCCTGTCGGGCTCTGTCGGGCTCTACTGGGCTCTGTCGGGCTCTGTCGGGCCCTGTCGGGCCCTGTCGGGCTTTACTGGGCTCTACTGGGCTCTACTGGGCCCTGTCGGGCTCTGTCGGGCTCTGTCGGGCTCTGTCGGGCTCTACTGGGCTCTGTCGGGCTCTGTCGGGCTCTGTCGGGCTCTGTCGGGCTCTACTGGGCTCTGTCGGGCTCTGTCGGGCTCTGTCGGGCTCTACTGGGCTCTACTGGGCTCTGTCGGGCTCTGTCGGGCTCTACTGTTCCCTGTCGGGCCCTGTCGGGCCCTGTCGGGCTCTGTCGGGCTCTACTGGGCTCTACTGGGCCCTGTCGGGCTCTGTCGGGCTCTGTCGGGCTCTACTGGGCTCTACTGGGCTCTACTGGGCTCTGTCGGGCTCTGTCGGGCTCTACTGGGCCCTGTCGAGCCCTGTCGGGCCCTGTCGGGCTCTGTCGGGCTCTGTCGGGCTCTAGTGGGATCTACTGTTCCCTGTCGGGCTCTGTCGGGCTCTGTCGGGCTCTGTCGGGCTCTGTCGGGCTCTACTGGGCCCTGTCGGGCTCTGTCGGGCTCTGTCGGGCTCTGTCGGGCTCTGTCAGGCTCTGTCGGGCTCTACTGGGCCCTGTCGGGCCCTGTCGGGCCCTGTCGGGCTCTACTGGGCCCTGTCGGGCTCTGTCGGGCTCTGTCGGGCTCTGTCGGGCTCTACTGGGCTCTGTCGGGCTCTGTCGGGCTCTGTCGGGCTCTACTGGGCCCTGTCGGGCTCTGTCGGGCTCTGTCGGGCTCTACTGGGCTCTACTGTTCCCTGTCGGGCCCTGTCGGGCCCTGTCGGGCTCTGTCGGGCTCTGTCGGGCCCTGTCGGGCTCTACTGGGCCCTGTCGGGCCCTGTCGGGCCCTGTCGGTCTCTGTCGGGCTCTGTCGGGCTCTGTCGGGCTCTACTGGGCTCTACTGTTCCCTGTGGGGCCCTGTCGGTCTCTGTCGGGCTCTGTCGGGCTCTGTCGGGCCCTGTCGGGCCCTGTCGGGCTCTGTCGGGCCCTGTCGGGCTCTGTCGGGCTCTGTCGGGCTCTACTGGGCCCTGTCGGGCCCTGTCGGGCTCTGTCGGGCTCTGTCGGGCTCTGTCGGGCTCTATCGGGCTCTGTCGGGCTCTACTGGGCTCTACTGTTCGCTGTCGGGCCCTGTCGGGCTCTGTCGGGCTCTGTCGGGCTCTACTGGGCCCTGTCGGGCTCTGTCGGGCTCTGTCGGGCTCTACTGGGCTCTGTCGGGCTCTGTCGGGCTCTGTCGGGCTCTACTGGGCTCTGTCGGGCTCTGTCGGGCTCTGTTGGGCTCTGTCGGGCCCTGTCGGGCTCTGTCGGGCTCTGTCGGGCTCTGTCGGGCTCTGTCGGGCTCTGTCGGGCTCTACTGGGCTCTGTCGGGCTCTGTCGGGCTCTGTCGGGCTGTACTGGGCTCTGTCGGGCTCTGTCGGGCTCTACTGGGCTCTGTCGGGCTCTACTGGGCTCTGTCGGGCTCTATTGGGCCCTGTCGGGCTCTGTCGGGCTCTGTCGGGCTCTGTCGGGCTCTGTCGGGCTCTACTGGGCTCTGTCGGGCTCTACTGGGCTCTGTGGGGCTCTATTGGGCTGTGCTGGGCTCTGTCGGGCTCTACTGGGCTCTGTCGGGCTCTGTCGGGCTCTACTGGGCCCTGTCGGGCCCTGTCGGGCCCTGTCGGGCTCTGTCGGGCTCTGTCGGGCTCTGTCGGGCTCTACTGGGCTCTGTCGGGCTCTACTGGGCTCTGTCGGGCTCTACTGGGCTCTGTCGGGCTCTGTAGGGCTCTGTCGGGCTCTGTCGGGCTCTGTCGGGCTCTGTCGGGCTCTACTGGGCTCTACTGTTCCCTGTCGGGCCATGTCGGGCCCTGTCGGGCTCTATCGGGCTCTACTGGGCTCTGTCGGGCTCTACTGGGCTCTACTGGGCCCTGTCGGGCTCTGTCGGGCCCTGTCGGGCCCTGTCGGGCTCTGTCGGGCTCTACTGGGCTCTACTGGGCCCTGTCGGGCCCTGTCGGGCCCTGTCGGACTCTGTCGGGCTCTGTCGGGCTCTGTCGGGCCCTGTCGGGCCCTGTCGGGCTCTGTCTGGCTCTGTCGGGCTCTACTGGGCCCTGTCGGACCCTGTCGGGCCCTGTCGGGCTCTGTCGGGCTCTGTCGGGCTCTGTCAGGCTCTACTGGGCTCTACTGTTCCCTGTCGGGCCCTGTCGGGCTCTGTCGGGCTCTGTCGGGCCCTGTCGGGCCCTGTCGGGCCCTGTCGGGCTCTGTTGGGCTCTGTCGGGCTCTGTCGGGCTCTACTGGGCCCTGTCGGGCCCTGTCGGGCTCTTTCGGGCTCTGTCGGGCCCTGTCGGGCTCTGTCGGGCTCTATCGGGCTCTGTCGGGCTCTACTGGGCTCTACTGTTCCCTGTCGGGCTCTGTCGGGCTCTGTCGGGCTCTGTCGGGCTCTGTCGGGCTCTACTGGGCCCTGTCGGGCCCTGTCGGGCCCTGTCAGGCCCTGTCGGGCCCTGTCGGGCTCTGTCGGGCTCTACTGGGCCCTGACGGGCCCTGTCGGGCCCTGTCGGGCTCTGTCGGGCTCTGTCGGGCCCTGTCGGGCTCTACTGGGCTCTGTCGGGCTCTGTCGGGCCCTGTCGGGCCCTGACGGGCTCTGTCGGGCTCTGTCGGGCTGTGTCGGGCTCTGTCGGGCTCTGTCGGGCTCTACTGGGCTCTACTGTTCCCTGTCGGGCCCTGTCGGGCCCTGTCGGGCTGTGTCGGGCTCTGTCGGGCTCTGTCGGGCTCTACTGGGCTCTGTCGGGCTCGACTGGGCTCTGCCGGGCTCTACTGGGCTCTACTGGGCCCTGTCGGGCCCTGTCGGGCTCTGCCGAGATCTGTCGGGCTCTGTCGGGCTCTGTCGGGCTCTGTCGGGCTCTACTGGGCTCTACTGGGCCCTGTCCGGCTCTGTCGGGCTCTGTCGGGCTCTGTCGGGCTCTGTCGGGCCCTGTCGGGACCTGTCGGGCTCTGTCGGGCTCTGTCGGGCTCTGTCGGGCTCTACTGGGCCCTGTCGGGCCCTGTCGGGCCCTGTCGGGCTCTGTCGGGCTCTGTCGGGCTCTACTGGGCTCTACTGTTCCCTGTCGGGCCCTGTCGGGCCCTGTCGGGCTCTGTCGGGCTCTGTCGGGCTCTGTCGGGCTCTACTGGGCTCTGTCGGGCTCTGTCGGGCCCTGTCGGGCCCTGTCGAGCCCTGTCGGGCTCTGTCGGGCTCTGTCGGGCTCTGTCGGGCTCTGTCGGGCTCTGTCGGGCTCTACTGGGCTCTACTGTTCCCTGTCGGGCCCTGTCGGGCCCTGTCGGGCTCTGTCGGGCTCTGTCGGGCTCTGTCGGGCTCTACTGGGCCCTGTCGGGCCCTGTCAGGCTCTGTCGGGCCCTGTCGGGCCCTGTCGGGCTCTGTCGGGCTCTGTCGGGCTCTACTGGGCTCTGTCGGGCCCTGTCGGGCCCTGTCGGGCCCTGTCGGGCTCTGTCGGGCTCTGTCGGGCTCTGTCGGGCTCTACTGGGCCCTGTCGGACCCTGTCGGGCCCTGTCGGGCTCTGGCGGGCTCTGTCGGGCTCTACTGGGCCCTGTCAGGACCTGTCGGGCCCTGTCGGGCTCTGTCGGGCTCTGTCGGGCTCTACTGGGCTCTGTCGGGCTCTGTCGGGCTCTACTGGGCTCTGTCGGGCTCTGTCGGGCTCTACTGGGCCCTGTCGGGCTCTGTCGGGCTCTGTCGGGCTCTGTCGGGCTCTGTCGGGCTCTTCTGGGCTCTACTGTTCCCTGTCGGGCCCTGTCGGGCCCTGTCGGGCTCTGTCGGGCTCTACTGGGCTCTGTCGGGCTCTACTGGGCCCTGTCGGGCTCTGTCGGGCTCTGTCGGGCTCTGTCGGGCTCTACTGAGCCCTGTCGGGCCCTGTCGGGCCCTGTCGGGCTCTGTCGGGCTCTACTGGGCCCTGTCGGGCCCTGTCGGGCCCTGTCGGGCTCTGTCGGGCTCTGTCGGGCTCTACTGGGCTCTGTCGGGCTCTGTCGGGCTCTGTCGGGCTCTGTCGGGCTCTACTGGGCCCTGTCGGGCCCTGTCGGGCCCTGTCGGGCTCTGTCGGGCTCTGTCGGGCTCTACTGGGCCCTGTCGGGCCCTGTCGGGCTCTGTCGGGCTCTGTCGGGCTCTGTCGGGTTCTGTCGGGCTCTGTCGGGCTCTGTCGGGCTCTACTGGGCTCTGTCGGGCTCTGTCGGGCTCTACTGGGCCCTGTCGGGCCCTGTCGGGCTCTGTTGGGCTCTGTCGGGCCCTGTCGGGCTCTGTCGGGCTCTACTGGGCCCTGTCGGGCTCTGTCGGGCTCTGTCGGGCTCTGTCGGGCTCTGTCGGTCTCTGTCGGGCTCTGTCGGGCTCTACTGGGCTCTACTGTTCCCTGTCGGGCCCTGTCGGGCTCTGTCGGGCTCTGTCGGGCTCTACTGGGCTCTGTCGGGCTCTGTCGGGCTCTACTGGGCCCTGTCGGGCCCTGTCGGGCCCTGTCGGGCTCTGTCGGGCTCTGTCGGGCTCTGTCGGGCTCTGTCGGGCTCTTCTGGGCTCTACTGTTCCCTGTCGGGCCCTGTCGGGCCCTGTCGGGCTCTGTCGGGCTCTACTGGGCTCTGTCGGGCTCTACTGGGCCCTGTCGGGCTCTGTCGGGCTCTGTCGGGCTCTGTCGGGCTCTACTGAGCCCTGTCGGGCCCTGTCGGGCCCTGTCGGGCTCTGTCGGGCTCTACTGGGCCCTGTCGGGCCCTGTCGGGCCCTGTCGGGCTCTGTCGGGCTCTGTCGGGCTCTACTGGGCTCTGTCGGGCTCTGTCGGGCTCTGTCGGGCTCTGTCGGGCTCTACTGGGCCCTGTCGGGCCCTGTCGGGCCCTGTCGGGCTCTGTCGGGCTCTGTCGGGCTCTACTGGGCCCTGTCGGGCCCTGTCGGGCTCTGTCGGGCTCTGTCGGGCTCTGTCGGGTTCTGTCGGGCTCTGTCGGGCTCTGTCGGGCTCTACTGGGCTCTGTCGGGCTCTGTCGGGCTCTACTGGGCTCTGTCGGGCTCTGTCGGGCTCTACTGGGCCCTGTCGGGCCCTGTCAGGCTCTGTTGGGCTCTGTCGGGCCCTGTCGGGCTCTGTCGGGCTCTACTGGGCCCTGTCGGGCTCTGTCGGGCTCTGTCGGGCTCTGTCGGGCTCTGTCGGTCTCTGTCGGGCTCTGTCGGGCTCTACTGGGCTCTACTGTTCCCTGTCGGGCCCTGTCGGGCTCTGTCGGGCTCTGTCGGGCTCTATCGGGCTCTACTGGGCTCTGTCGGGCTCTACTGGGCTCTACTGGGCCCTGTCGGGCTCTGTCGGGCCCTGACGGGCCCTGTCGGGCTCTGTCAGGCTCTACTGTTCCCTGTCGGGCCCTATCGGGCTCTGTCGGGCTCTGTCGGGCTCTACTGGGCTCTGTCGGGCCCTGTCGGGCTCTGTCGGGCTCTGTCGGGCTCTGTCGGGCTATACTGGGCTCTGTCGGGCTCTACTGGGCTCTGTCGGGCTCTACTGGGCTCTACTGGGCCCTGTCGGGCTCTTTCAGGCTCTGTCGGGCTCTACTGGGCTCTGTCGGGCTCTGTCGGGCTCTACTGGGCTCTGTCGGGCTCTACTGGGCTCTATCGGGCTCTATCGAGCTCTGTCGGGCTCTGTCGGGCTCTACTGGGCTCTGTCGGGCTCTGTCGGGCTCTGTCGGGCTCTGTCGGGCTCTACTGGGCTCTACTGGGACCTGTCGGGCCCTGTTGGGCTCTGTCGGGCTCTGTCGGGCTCTGTCGGGCTCTGTCGGTCTCTACTGGGCTCTACTGGGCCCTGTCGGGCCCTGTCGGGCCCTGTCGGGCTCTGTCGGGCTCTGTCGGGCTCTACTGGGCTCTGTCGGCCCTGTCGGGCCCTGTCGGGCCCTGTCGGGCCCTGTCGGGCTCTGTCGGGCTCTGTCGGGCTCTACTGGGCCCTATCGGGCTCTGTCGGGCTCTGTCGGGCTCTACTGGGCCCTGTCGGGCCCTCTCGGGCCCTGTCGGGCTCTGTCGGGCTCTGTCGGGCTCTGTCGGGCTCTGTCGGGCTCTACTGGGCTCTGTCGGGCTCTACTGGGCTCTACTGGGCCCTGTCGGGCTGTTTCGGGCTCTGTCGGGATCTACTTGGTTCTGTCGGGCTCTGTCGGTCTCTGTCGGGCTCTACTGGGCTCTACTGGGCCCTGTCGGGCCCTGTTGGGCTCTGTCGGGCTCTGTCGGGCTCTGTCGGGCTCTACTGGGCTCTTCTGGGCCCTGTCGGGCCCTGTCGGGCCCTGTCGGGCTCTGTCGGGCTCTGTCGGGCTCTACTGGGCTCTACTGGGCTCTGTCGGGCTCTGTCGGGCCCTGTCGGGATCTGTCGGGCCCTGTCGGGCTCTGTCGGGCTCTACTGGGCTCTGTCGGGCTCTGTCGGGCCCTGTCGGGCCCTGTCGGGCTTTACTGGGCTCTACTGGGCTCTACTGGGCCCTGTCGGGCTCTGTCGGGCTCTGTCGGGCTCTGTCGGGCTCTACTGGGCTCTGTCGGGCTCTGTCGGGCTCTGTCGGGCTCTGTCGGGCTCTACTGGGCTCTGTCGGGCTCTGTCGGGCTCTGTCGGGCTCTACTGGGCTCTACTGGGCTCTGTCGGGCTCTGTCGGGCTCTACTGTTCCCTGTCGGGCCCTGTCGGGCCCTGTCGGGCTCTGTCGGGCTCTACTGGGCTCTACTGGGCCCTGTCGGGCTCTGTCGGGCTCTGTCGGGCTCTACTGGGCTCTACTGGGCTCTACTGGGCTCTGTCGGGCTCTGTCGGGCTCTACTGGGCCCTGTCGAGCCCTGTCGGGCCCTGTCGGGCTCTGTCGGGCTCTGTCGGGCTCTAGTGGGATCTACTGTTCCCTGTCGGGCTCTGTCGGGCTCTGTCGGGCTCTGTCGGGCTCTGTCGGGCTCTACTGGGCCCTGTCGGGCTCTGTCGGGCTCTGTCGGGCTCTGTCGGGCTCTGTCAGGCTCTGTCGGGCTCTACTGGGCCCTGTCGGGCCCTGTCGGGCCCTGTCGGGCTCTACTGGGCCCTGTCGGGCTCTGTCGGGCTCTGTCGGGCTCTGTCGGGCTCTACTGGGCTCTGTCGGGCTCTGTCGGGCTCTGTCGGGCTCTACTGGGCCCTGTCGGGCTCTGTCGGGCTCTGTCGGGCTCTACTGGGCTCTACTGTTCCCTGTCGGGCCCTGTCGGGCCCTGTCGGGCTCTGTCGGGCTCTGTCGGGCCCTGTCGGGCTCTACTGGGCCCTGTCGGGCCCTGTCGGGCCCTGTCGGTCTCTGTCGGGCTCTGTCGGGCTCTGTCGGGCTCTACTGGGCTCTACTGTTCCCTGTGGGGCCCTGTCGGTCTCTGTCGGGCTCTGTCGGGCTCTGTCGGGCCCTGTCGGGCCCTGTCGGGCTCTGTCGGGCCCTGTCGGGCTCTGTCGGGCTCTGTCGGGCTCTACTGGGCCCTGTCGGGCCCTGTCGGGCTCTGTCGGGCTCTGTCGGGCTCTGTCGGGCTCTATCGGGCTCTGTCGGGCTCTACTGGGCTCTACTGTTCGCTGTCGGGCCCTGTCGGGCTCTGTCGGGCTCTGTCGGGCTCTACTGGGCCCTGTCGGGCTCTGTCGGGCTCTGTCGGGCTCTACTGGGCTCTGTCGGGCTCTGTCGGGCTCTGTCGGGCTCTACTGGGCTCTGTCGGGCTCTGTCGGGCTCTGTTGGGCTCTGTCGGGCCCTGTCGGGCTCTGTCGGGCTCTGTCGGGCTCTGTCGGGCTCTGTCGGGCTCTGTCGGGCTCTACTGGGCTCTGTCGGGCTCTGTCGGGCTCTGTCGGGCTGTACTGGGCTCTGTCGGGCTCTGTCGGGCTCTACTGGGCTCTGTCGGGCTCTACTGGGCTCTGTCGGGCTCTATTGGGCCCTGTCGGGCTCTGTCGGGCTCTGTCGGGCTCTGTCGGGCTCTGTCGGGCTCTACTGGGCTCTGTCGGGCTCTACTGGGCTCTGTGGGGCTCTATTGGGCTGTGCTGGGCTCTGTCGGGCTCTACTGGGCTCTGTCGGGCTCTGTCGGGCTCTACTGGGCCCTGTCGGGCCCTGTCGGGCCCTGTCGGGCTCTGTCGGGCTCTGTCGGGCTCTGTCGGGCTCTACTGGGCTCTGTCGGGCTCTACTGGGCTCTGTCGGGCTCTACTGGGCTCTGTCGGGCTCTGTAGGGCTCTGTCGGGCTCTGTCGGGCTCTGTCGGGCTCTGTCGGGCTCTACTGGGCTCTACTGTTCCCTGTCGGGCCATGTCGGGCCCTGTCGGGCTCTATCGGGCTCTACTGGGCTCTGTCGGGCTCTACTGGGCTCTACTGGGCCCTGTCGGGCTCTGTCGGGCCCTGTCGGGCCCTGTCGGGCTCTGTCGGGCTCTACTGGGCTCTACTGGGCCCTGTCGGGCCCTGTCGGGCCCTGTCGGACTCTGTCGGGCTCTGTCGGGCTCTGTCGGGCCCTGTCGGGCCCTGTCGGGCTCTGTCTGGCTCTGTCGGGCTCTACTGGGCCCTGTCGGACCCTGTCGGGCCCTGTCGGGCTCTGTCGGGCTCTGTCGGGCTCTGTCAGGCTCTACTGGGCTCTACTGTTCCCTGTCGGGCCCTGTCGGGCTCTGTCGGGCTCTGTCGGGCCCTGTCGGGCCCTGTCGGGCCCTGTCGGGCTCTGTTGGGCTCTGTCGGGCTCTGTCGGGCTCTACTGGGCCCTGTCGGGCCCTGTCGGGCTCTTTCGGGCTCTGTCGGGCCCTGTCGGGCTCTGTCGGGCTCTATCGGGCTCTGTCGGGCTCTACTGGGCTCTACTGTTCCCTGTCGGGCTCTGTCGGGCTCTGTCGGGCTCTGTCGGGCTCTGTCGGGCTCTACTGGGCCCTGTCGGGCCCTGTCGGGCCCTGTCAGGCCCTGTCGGGCCCTGTCGGGCTCTGTCGGGCTCTACTGGGCCCTGACGGGCCCTGTCGGGCCCTGTCGGGCTCTGTCGGGCTCTGTCGGGCCCTGTCGGGCTCTACTGGGCTCTGTCGGGCTCTGTCGGGCCCTGTCGGGCCCTGACGGGCTCTGTCGGGCTCTGTCGGGCTGTGTCGGGCTCTGTCGGGCTCTGTCGGGCTCTACTGGGCTCTACTGTTCCCTGTCGGGCCCTGTCGGGCCCTGTCGGGCTGTGTCGGGCTCTGTCGGGCTCTGTCGGGCTCTACTGGGCTCTGTCGGGCTCGACTGGGCTCTGCCGGGCTCTACTGGGCTCTACTGGGCCCTGTCGGGCCCTGTCGGGCTCTGCCGAGATCTGTCGGGCTCTGTCGGGCTCTGTCGGGCTCTGTCGGGCTCTACTGGGCTCTACTGGGCCCTGTCCGGCTCTGTCGGGCTCTGTCGGGCTCTGTCGGGCTCTGTCGGGCCCTGTCGGGACCTGTCGGGCTCTGTCGGGCTCTGTCGGGCTCTGTCGGGCTCTACTGGGCCCTGTCGGGCCCTGTCGGGCCCTGTCGGGCTCTGTCGGGCTCTGTCGGGCTCTACTGGGCTCTACTGTTCCCTGTCGGGCCCTGTCGGGCCCTGTCGGGCTCTGTCGGGCTCTGTCGGGCTCTGTCGGGCTCTACTGGGCTCTGTCGGGCTCTGTCGGGCCCTGTCGGGCCCTGTCGAGCCCTGTCGGGCTCTGTCGGGCTCTGTCGGGCTCTGTCGGGCTCTGTCGGGCTCTGTCGGGCTCTACTGGGCTCTACTGTTCCCTGTCGGGCCCTGTCGGGCCCTGTCGGGCTCTGTCGGGCTCTGTCGGGCTCTACTGGGCTCTGTCGGGCCCTGTCGGGCCCTGTCGGGCCCTGTCGGGCTCTGTCGGGCTCTGTCGGGCTCTGTCGGGCTCTACTGGGCCCTGTCGGACCCTGTCGGGCCCTGTCGGGCTCTGGCGGGCTCTGTCGGGCTCTACTGGGCCCTGTCAGGACCTGTCGGGCCCTGTCGGGCTCTGTCGGGCTCTGTCGGGCTCTACTGGGCTCTGTCGGGCTCTGTCGGGCTCTACTGGGCTCTGTCGGGCTCTGTCGGGCTCTACTGGGCCCTGTCGGGCTCTGTCGGGCTCTGTCGGGCTCTGTCGGGCTCTGTCGGGCTCTTCTGGGCTCTACTGTTCCCTGTCGGGCCCTGTCGGGCCCTGTCGGGCTCTGTCGGGCTCTACTGGGCTCTGTCGGGCTCTACTGGGCCCTGTCGGGCTCTGTCGGGCTCTGTCGGGCTCTGTCGGGCTCTACTGAGCCCTGTCGGGCCCTGTCGGGCCCTGTCGGGCTCTGTCGGGCTCTACTGGGCCCTGTCGGGCCCTGTCGGGCCCTGTCGGGCTCTGTCGGGCTCTGTCGGGCTCTACTGGGCTCTGTCGGGCTCTGTCGGGCTCTGTCGGGCTCTGTCGGGCTCTACTGGGCCCTGTCGGGCCCTGTCGGGCCCTGTCGGGCTCTGTCGGGCTCTGTCGGGCTCTACTGGGCCCTGTCGGGCCCTGTCGGGCTCTGTCGGGCTCTGTCGGGCTCTGTCGGGTTCTGTCGGGCTCTGTCGGGCTCTGTCGGGCTCTACTGGGCTCTGTCGGGCTCTGTCGGGCTCTACTGGGCCCTGTCGGGCCCTGTCGGGCTCTGTTGGGCTCTGTCGGGCCCTGTCGGGCTCTGTCGGGCTCTACTGGGCCCTGTCGGGCTCTGTCGGGCTCTGTCGGGCTCTGTCGGGCTCTGTCGGTCTCTGTCGGGCTCTGTCGGGCTCTACTGGGCTCTACTGTTCCCTGTCGGGCCCTGTCGGGCTCTGTCGGGCTCTGTCGGGCTCTATCGGGCTCTACTGGGCTCTGTCGGGCTCTACTGGGCTCTACTGGGCCCTGTCGGGCTATGTCGGGCCCTGACGGGCCCTGTCGGGCTCTGTCGGGCTCTCCTGGGCTCTACTGGGCCCTGTCGGGCCCTGTCGGGCTCTGTCGGGCTCTGTCGGGCTCTGTCGGGCCCTGTCGGGCCCTGTCGGGCCCTGTCGGGCTCTGTCTGGCTCTGTCGGGCTCTACTGGGCCCTGTCGGGCCCTGTCGGGCCCTGTCGGGCTCTGTCGGGCTCTGTCGGGCTCTGCGGGCTCTAGTGGGCTCTACTGTTCCCTGTCGGGCCCTGTCGGGCTCTGTCGGGCTCTTTTGGGCTCTACTGGGCCCTGTCGGGACCTGTCGGGCTCTGTCGGGCTCTGTCGGGCTCTGTCGGGCTCTGTCGGGCTCTACTGGGCTCTGTCGGGACCTGTCGGGCTCTGTCGGGTTCTGTCGGGCTCTGTCGGGCTCTACTGGGCTCTACTCTTCCCTGTCGGGCCCTGTCGGGCCCTGTCGGGCTCTGTCGGGCTCTGTCGGGCTCTACTGGGCTCTACTGTTCCCTGTCGGGCCCTGTCGGGCCCTGTCGGGCTCTGTCGGGCTCTGTCGGGCTCTGTCGGGCTCTACTGGGCTCTGTCGGGCTCTGTCGGGCCCTGTCGGGCCCTGTCGAGCCCTGTCGGGCTCTGTCGGGCTCTGTCGGGCTCTGTCGGGCTCTGTCGGGCTCTGTCGGGCTCTACTGGGCTCTACTGTTCCCTGTCGGGCCCTGTCGGGCCCTGTCGGGCTCTGTCGGGCTCTGTCGGGCTCTGTCGGGCTCTACTGGGCCCTGTCGGGCCCTGTCAGGCTCTGTCGGGCCCTGTCGGGCCCTGTCGGGCTCTGTCGGGCTCTGTCGGGCTCTACTGGGCTCTGTCGGGCCCTGTCGGGCCCTGTCGGGCCCTGTCGGGCTCTGTCGGGCTCTGTCGGGCTCTGTCGGGCTCTACTGGGCCCTGTCGGACCCTGTCGGGCCCTGTCGGGCTCTGGCGGGCTCTGTCGGGCTCTACTGGGCCCTGTCAGGACCTGTCGGGCCCTGTCGGGCTCTGTCGGGCTCTGTCGGGCTCTACTGGGCTCTGTCGGGCTCTGTCGGGCTCTACTGGGCTCTGTCGGGCTCTGTCGGGCTCTACTGGGCCCTGTCGGGCTCTGTCGGGCTCTGTCGGGCTCTGTCGGGCTCTGTCGGGCTCTGTCGGGCTCTGTCGGGCTCTTCTGGGCTCTACTGTTCCCTGTCGGGCCCTGTCGGGCCCTGTCGGGCTCTGTCGGGCTCTACTGGGCTCTGTCGGGCTCTACTGGGCCCTGTCGGGCTCTGTCGGGCTCTGTCGGGCTCTGTCGGGCTCTACTGAGCCCTGTCGGGCCCTGTCGGGCCCTGTCGGGCTCTGTCGGGCTCTACTGGGCCCTGTCGGGCCCTGTCGGGCCCTGTCGGGCTCTGTCGGGCTCTGTCGGGCTCTACTGGGCTCTGTCGGGCTCTGTCGGGCTCTGTCGGGCTCTGTCGGGCTCTACTGGGCCCTGTCGGGCCCTGTCGGGCCCTGTCGGGCTCTGTCGGGCTCTGTCGGGCTCTACTGGGCCCTGTCGGGCCCTGTCGGGCTCTGTCGGGCTCTGTCGGGCTCTGTCGGGTTCTGTCGGGCTCTGTCGGGCTCTGTCGGGCTCTACTGGGCTCTGTCGGGCTCTGTCGGGCTCTACTGGGCCCTGTCGGGCCCTGTCGGGCTCTGTTGGGCTCTGTCGGGCCCTGTCGGGCTCTGTCGGGCTCTACTGGGCCCTGTCGGGCTCTGTCGGGCTCTGTCGGGCTCTGTCGGGCTCTGTCGGTCTCTGTCGGGCTCTGTCGGGCTCTACTGGGCTCTACTGTTCCCTGTCGGGCCCTGTCGGGCTCTGTCGGGCTCTGTCGGGCTCTATCGGGCTCTACTGGGCTCTGTCGGGCTCTACTGGGCTCTACTGGGCCCTGTCGGGCTATGTCGGGCCCTGACGGGCCCTGTCGGGCTCTGTCGGGCTCTCCTGGGCTCTACTGGGCCCTGTCGGGCCCTGTCGGGCTCTGTCGGGCTCTGTCGGGCTCTGTCGGGCCCTGTCGGGCCCTGTCGGGCCCTGTCGGGCTCTGTCTGGCTCTGTCGGGCTCTACTGGGCCCTGTCGGGCCCTGTCGGGCCCTGTCGGGCTCTGTCGGGCTCTGTCGGGCTCTGCGGGCTCTAGTGGGCTCTACTGTTCCCTGTCGGGCCCTGTCGGGCTCTGTCGGGCTCTTTTGGGCTCTACTGGGCCCTGTCGGGACCTGTCGGGCTCTGTCGGGCTCTGTCGGGCTCTGTCGGGCTCTGTCGGGCTCTACTGGGCTCTGTCGGGACCTGTCGGGCTCTGTCGGGTTCTGTCGGGCTCTGTCGGGCTCTACTGGGCTCTACTCTTCCCTGTCGGGCCCTGTCGGGCCCTGTCGGGCTCTGTCGGGCTCTGTCGGGCTCTACTGGGCTCTGTCGGGCTCTGTCGGGCTCTGTCGGGCTCTACTGGGCCCTGTCGGGCCCTGTCGGGCTCTGTCGGGCTCTGTCGGGCTCTGTCGGGCTCTACTGGGCTCTGTCGGGCCCTGTCGGGCCCTGTCGGGCCCTGTCGGGCTCTGTCGGGCTCTGTCGGGCTCTGTCGGGCTCTACTGGGCTCTGTCGGGCTCTGTCGGGCTCTGTCGGGCTCTGTCGGGCTCTACTGGGCTCTACTGGGCTCTGTCGAGCTCTGTCGGGCTGTACTGGGCCCTGTCGGGCCCTGTCGGGCCCTGTCGGGCTCTGTCGGGCTCTGTCGGGCTCTACTGGGCCCTGTCGGGCTCTGTTGGGCTCTGTCGGGCTCTGTCGGGCTCTGTCGGGGTCTACTGGGCTCTACTGGTCCCTGTCGGGCCCTATCGGGACCTGTCGGGCTCTATCGGGCTCTGTCGGGCTCTACTGGGATCTGTCGGGCTCTGTCGGGCTCTGTCGGGCTCTGTCGGGCTCTACTGGGCTCTACTGTTCCCTGTCGGGCCCTGTCGGGCCCTGTCGGGCCCTCTCGGGCCCTGTCGGGCTCTGTCGGGCTCTGTCGGGCTCTGTCGGGCTCTACTGGGCTCTGTCGGGCTCTACTGGGCTCTACTGGGCTCTGTCGGGCTCTGTCGGGCCCTGTCGGGCCCTGTCGGGCCCTGTCGGGCCCTCTCGGGCTCTGTCGGGCTCTATTGGGCTCTGTCGGGCTCTGTCGGGTTCTGTCGGGCTCTGTCGGGCTCTGTCGGGCTCTGTCGGGCTCTACTGGGCTCTGTCGGGCTCTACTGGGCCCTGTCGGGCCCTGTTGGGCTCTGTCGGGCTCTGTCAGGCTCTGTCGGGCTCTGTCGGGCTCTACTGGGCCCTGTCGGGCCCTGTCGGGCCCTGTCGGGCTCTGTCGGGCTCTGTCGGGCTCTGTCGGGCTCTACTGGGCTCTGTCGGGCTCTACTGGGCTCTACTGTTCCCTGTCGGGCCCTGTCGGGATCTGTCGGGCTCTGTCGGGCTCTGTCGGGCCCTGTCGGGCTCTGTCGGGCTCTGTCGGGCTCTGTCAGGCCCTGTCGGGCTCTGTTGGGCTCTACTGGTCCCTGTCGGGCCCTGTCGGGCTCTGTCGGGCTCTGTCGGGCTCTGTCGGGCTCTACTGGGCTCTACTGTTCCCTGTCGGTCCCTGTCGGTCCCTCTCGGGCTCTGTCGGGCTCTGTCGGGCTCTGTCGGGCTCTACTGGGCTCTGTCGGGCTCTGTCGGGTTCTGTCGGGCTCTGTCGGGCTCTGTCGGGCTCTGTCGTGCTCTACTGGGCTCTACTGGGCTCTGTCGGGCTCTGTCGGGCTCTACTGGGCTCTGTCGGGCCCTGTCGGGCCCTGTCGGGCTCTGTCGGGCTCTACTGGGCCCTGTCGGGCCCTGTCGGGCTCTGTCGGGCTCTGTCGGGCTCTGTCGGGCTCTGTCGGGCTCTACTGGGCTAAACTGGGCTCTGTCGGCCTCTGTCGGGCCCTGTCGGTCTCTGTCGGGCCCTGTCGGGCTCTGTCGGGCTCTGTCGGGCTCTGTCGGGCTCTGTCGGGCTCTACTGGGCCCTGTCGGGCCCTGTCGGGCCCTGTCGGGCTCTGTCGGCCTCTACTGGGCCCTGTCGGGCCCTGTCGGGCCCTGTCGGGCTCTGTCGGGCTCTGTCGGGCTCTACTTGGCTCTACTGTTCCCTGTCGGGCTCTGTCGGGCTCTGTCGGGCCCTGTCGGGCTCTGTCGGGCTCTACTGGGCCCTGTCGGGCTCTGTCGGGCTCTGTCGGGCTCTGTCGGGCTCTGTCGGGCTCTACTGGGCTCTACTGTTCCCTGTCGGGCTCTGTCGGGCTCTATCGGGCTCTACTGGGCTCTGTCGGGCTCTACTGGGCTCTACTGGGCCCTGTCGGGCTCTGTCGGGCCCTGACGGGCCCTGTCGGGCTCTGTCGGGCTCTACTGGGCTCTACTGGGCCCTGTCGGGCCCTGTCGGGCCCTGTCGGGCTCTGTCGGGCCCTGTCGGGCTCTGTCTGGCTCTGTCGGGCTCTACTGGGCCCTGTCGGGCCCTGTCAGGCCCTGTCGGGCTCTGTCGGGCTCTGTCGGGCTCTGTCGGGCTCTACTGGGCTCTACTGTTCCCTGTCGGGCCCTGTCGGGCCCTGTCGGGCTCTGTCGGGCCCTGTCGGGCCCTGTCGGGCCCTGTCGGGCTCTGTCGGGCTCTGTCGGGCTCTGTCGGGCTCTACTGGGCCCTGTCGGGCCCTGTCGGGCTCTTTCGGGCTCTGTCGGGCTCTGTCGGGCTCTGTCGAGCTCTATCGGGCTCTGTCGGGCTCTACTGGGCTCTACTGTTCCCTGTCGGGCTCTGTCGGGCTCTGTCGGGCTCTGTTGGGCTCTACTGGGCCCTGTCGGGACCTGTCGGGCTCTGTCGGGCTCTGTCGTGCTCTGTCGGGCTCTGTCGGGCTCTACTGGGCTCTGTCGGGACCTGTCGGGCTCTGTCGGGCTCTGTCGGGTTCTGTCGGGCTCTGTCGGGTTCTGTCGGGCTCTGTCGGGCTCTGTCGGGCTCTGTCGGGCTCTACTGGGCTCTCTCGGGCTCTACTGGGCCCTGTCGGGCCCTGTTGGGCTCTGTCGGGCTCTGTCGGGCTCTGTCGGGCTCTGTCGGGCTCTACTGGGCCCTGTCGGGCCCTGTCGAGCCCTGTCGGGCTCTGTCGGGCTCTGTCGGGCTCTGTCGGGCTCTACTGGGCTCTGTCGGGCTCTACTGGGCTCTACTGTTCCCTGTCGGGCTCTGTCGGGCTCTGTCGGGCCCTGTCGGGCTCTGTCGGGCTCTGTCGGGCTCTGTCAGGCCCTGTCGGGCTCTGTTGGGCTCTCCTGGGCCCTGTCGGGCCCTGTCGGGCTCTGTCGGGCTCTGTCGGGCTCTGTCGGGCTCTACTGGGCTCTACTGTTCCCTGTCGGTCCCTGTCGGTCCCTCTCGGGCTCTGTCGGGCTCTGTCGGGCTCTACTGGGCTCTGTCGGGCTCTGTCGGGTTCTGTCGGGCTCTGTCGGGCTCTGTCGGGCTCTGTCGGGCTCTACTGGGCTCTACTGGGCTCTGTCGGGCTCTGTCGGGCTCTACTGGGCTCTGTCGGGCCCTGTCGGGCCCTGTCGGGCTCTGTCGGGCTCTACTGGGCCCTGTCGGGCCCTGTCGGGCCCTGTCGGGCTCTGTCGGGCTCTGTCGGGCTCTGTCGGGCTCTGTCGGGCTCTACTGGGCTAAACTGGGCTCTGTCGGCCTCTGTCGGGCCCTGTCGGTCTCTGTCGGGCCCTGTCGGGCTCTGTCGGGCTCTGTCGGGCTCTGTCGGGCTCTGTCGGGCTCTACTGGGCTCTGTCGGGCTCTGTCGGGCCCTGTCGGGCTCTGTCGGCCTCTACTGGGCCCTGTCGGGCCCTGTCGGTCCCTGTCGGGCTCTGTCGGGCTCTGTCGGGCTCTATTGGGCTCTGTCGGGCTCTGTCGGGTTCTGTCGGGCTCTGTCGGGCTCTGTCGGGCTCTACTGGGCTCTGTCGGGCTCTACTGGACCCTGTCGGGCCCTGTTGGGCTCTGTCGGGCTCTGTCGGGCTCTGTCGGGCTCTACTGGGCCCTGTCGGGCCCTGTCGGGCCCTGTCGGGCTCTGTCGGGCTCTACTGGGCTCTGTCGGGCTCTACTGGGCTCTGTCGGTCTCTACTGGGCTCTACTGTTCCCTGTCGGGCCCTGTCGGGCTCTGTCGGGCTCTGTCGGGCTCTGTCGGGCCCCGTCGGGCTCTGTCGGGCTCTGTCGGGCTCTGTCAGGCCCTGTCGGGCTCTTTTGGGCTCTACTGGGCCCTGTCGGGCCCTGTCGGGCTCTGTCGGGCTCTGTCGGGCTCTGTCGGGCTCTACTGGGCTCTACTGTTCCCTGTCGGTCCCTGTCGGTCCCTCTCGGGCTCTGTCGGGCTCTGTCGGGCTCTGTCGGGCTCTACTGGGCTCTGTCGGGCTCTGTCGGGTTCTGTCGGGCTCTGTCGGGCTCTGTCGGGCTCTGTCGGGCTCTACTGGGCTCTACTGGGCTCTGTCGGGCTCTGTCGGGCTCTACTGGGCTCTGTCGGGCCCTGTCGGGCCCTGTCGGGCTCTGTCGGGCTCTACTGGGCCCTGTCGGGCCCTGTCGGGCTCTGTCGGGCTCTGTCGGGCTCTGTCGGGCTCTGTCGGGCTCTGTCGGGCTCTACTGGGCTAAACTGGGCTCTGTCGGCCTCTGTCGGGCCCTGTCGGTCTCTGTCGGGCCCTGTCGGGCCCTGTCGGGCCCTGTCGGGCTCTGTCGGGCTCTGTCGGGCTCTGTCGGGCTCTACTGGGCCCTGTCGGGCCCTGTCGGGCCCTGTCGGGCTCTGTCGGCCTCTACTGGGCCCTGTCGGGCCCTGTCGGGCCCTGTCGGGCTCTGTCGGGCTCTACTGGGCTCTGTCGGGCTCTGTCGGGTTCTGTCAGGCTCTGTCGGGCTCTGTTGGGCTCTGTCGGGCTCTTCTGGGCTCTACTGTTCCCTGTCGGGCCCTGTCGGGCCCTGTCGGGCTCTGTCGGGCTCTACTGGGCTCTGTCGGGCTCTACTGGGCCCTGTCGGGCTCTGTCGGGCTCTGTCGGGCTCTGTCGGGCTCTGTCGGGCTCTACTGAGCCCTGTCGGGCCCTGTCGGGCTCTGTCGGGCTCTACTGGGCCCTGTCGGGCCCTGTCGGGCCCTGTCGGGCTCTGTCGGGCTCTGTCGGGCTCTGTCGGGCTCTACTGGGCTCTGTCGGGCTCTGTCGGGCTCTGTCGGGCTCTTCTGGGCCCTGTCGGGCCCTGTCGGGCTCTGTCGGGCTCTGTCGGGCTCTGTCGGGCTCTACTGGGCCCTGTCGGGCCCTGTCGGGCTCTGTCGGGCTCTGTCGGGCTCTGTCGGGTTCTGTCGGGCTCTGTCGGGCCCTGTCGGGCTCTGTCGGGCTCTGTCGGGCTCTGTCGGGCTCTACTGGGCTCTGTCGGGCTCTGTCGGGCTCTGTCGGGCTCTACTGGGCTCTACTGGGCTCTGTCGGGCTCTGTCGGGCTCTACTGGGCCCTGTCGGGCCCTGTCGGGCCCTGTCGGGCTCTGTCGGGCTCTGTCGGGCTCTACTGGGCTCTACTGTTCCCTGTCGGGCCCTGTCGGGCTCTGTCGGGCTCTGTCGGGCTCTACTGGACTCTGTCGGGCTCTACTGGGCTCTACTGGGCCCTGTCGGGCTCTGTCGGGCTCTGTCGGGCCCTGTCGGGCTCTACTGAGCCCTGTCGGAACCTGTCGGGCCCTGTCGGGCTCTGTCGGGCTCTACTGGGCCCTGTCGGGCCGTGTCGGGCCCTGTCGGGCTCTGTCGGGCTCTGTCGGGCTCTGTCGGGCTCTACTGGGCCCTGTCGGGCCCTGTCGGGCCCTGTCGGGCTCTATCGGGCTCTGTCGGGCTCTGTCGGGCTCTACTGGGCCCTGTCGGGCCCTGTCGGGTGCTGTCGGGCTCTGTCGGGCTCTGTCGGGATCTGTCGGGCTCTACTGGGCTCTGTCGGGCTCTGTCGGGTTCTGTCGGGCTCTACTGGGCTCTGTCGGGCTCTGTCGGGCTCTGTCGGGCTCTGTCGGGCTCTACTGGGCTAAACTGGGTCCTGTCGGGCCCTGTCGGGCCCTGTCGGGCTCTGTCGGGCTCTGTCGGGCTCTGTCGGGCTCTGTCGGGCTCTACTGGGTCCTGTCGGGCCCTGTCGGGCCCTGTCGAGCCCTGTCGGGCTCTGTCGGGCTCTGTCGGGCTCTGTCGGGCTCTGTCGGGCTCTGTCGGGATCTACTGGGCTCTACTGTTCCCTGTCGGGCCCTGTCGGGCCCTGTCGTGCTCTGTCGGGATCTGTCGGGCTCTGTCGGGCTCTACTGGGCTCTGTCGGGCTCTACTGGGCTCTACTGGGCCCTGTCGGGCCCTGTCGGGCTCTGTCGGGCCCTGTCGGGCTCTGTCGAGCTCTACTGGGCTCTACTGGGCCCTGTCGGGCCCTGTCGGGCTCTGTCGGGCTCTGTCGGGCCCTATCGGGCCCTGTCGGGCTCTCTCGGGCTCTGTCGGGCTCTGTCGGGCTCTACTGGGCCCTGTCGGGCCCTGTCGGGACCTGTCGGGCTCTCTCGGGCTCTGTCGGGCCCTGTCGGGCTCTACTGGGCTCTACTGTTCCCTGTCGGGCCCTGTCGGGCCCTGTTGGGCTCTGTCGGGCTCTGTCGGGCTCTGTCGGGCCCCGTCGGGCCCTGTCGGGCCCTGTCGGGCTCTGTCGGGCCCTGTCGGGCTCTGTCGGGCTCTGTCGGGCTCTGTCGGGCTCTACTGGGCCCTGTCGGGCCCTGTCGGGCTCTGTCGGGCTCTGTCGGGCTCTGTCGGGCTCTATCGGGCTCTGTCGGGCTCTACTGGGCTCTACTGTTCCCTGTCGGGCCCTGTCGGGCTCTGTCGGGCTCTGTCGGGCTCTGTCGGGCTCTGTCGGGCTCCACTGGGCCCTGTCGGGCCCTGTCGGGCCCTGTCGGGCTCTGTCGGGCTCTGTCGGGCTCTATCGGGCTCTACTGGGCCCTGTCGGGCCCTGTCGGGCCCTGTCGGGCTCTGTCGGGCTCTGTCGGGCTCTGTCGGGCTCTACTGGGCTCTGTCGGGCCCTGTCGGGCCCTGTCGGGCCCTGTCGGGCTCTGTCGGGCCCTGTCGGGCTCTGTCGGGCTCTGTCGGGCTCTACTGGGCTCTACTGTTCCCTGTCGGGCCCTGTCGGGCCCTGTCGGGCTCTGTCGGGCTCTGTCGGGCTCTACTGGGCTCTGTCGGGCTCTACTGGGCTCTACTGGGCCCTGTCGGGCCCTGTCGGGCTCTGTCGGGTTCTGTCGGGCTCTGTCGGGCTGTGTCGGGCTCTGTCGGGCTCTACTGGGCTCTACTGGGCTCTGTCGGGCTCTGTCGGGCTCTGTCGGGCACTGTCGGACTCTACTGGGCCCTGTCGGGCCCTGTCGGGCTCTGTCGGGCTCTGTCGGGCTCTGTCGGGCTCTACTGGGCCCTGTCGGGCCCTGTCGGGCTCTGTCGGGCTCTGTCGGGCTCTGTCAGGCTCTACTGGGCTCTACTGGGCTCTGTCGGGCTCTGTCGGGTTCTGTCGGGCTCTGTTGGGCTCTGTCGGGCTCTGTCGGGCCCTGTCGGGCTCTGTCGGGCTCTGTCGTGCCCTGTCGGGCCCTGTCGGGCCCTGTCGGGCTCTGTCGGGCCCTGTCGGGCTCTGTCGGGCTCTGTCGGGCCCTGTCGGGCTCTGTCGGGCTCTGTCGGTCTCTACTGGGCCCTGTCGGGCCCTGTCGGGCTCTGTCGGGCTCTGTCGGGCTCTGTCGGGCTCTACTGGGCTCTGTTGGGCCCTGTCGGGCTCTGTCGGGCCCTGTCGGGCCCTGTCGGGCTCTGTCGGGCTCTGTCGGGCTCTGTCGGGCTCTGTCGGGCTCTACTGGGCTCTGTCGGGCTCTGTCGGGCTCTGTCGGGCTCTACTGGGCCCTGTCGGGCTCTGTCGGGCTCTGTCGGGCCCTGTCGGGCCCTGTCGGGCTCTGTCGGGCTCTGTCGGGCTCTACTGGGCTCTGTCGGGCTCTGTCGGGCTCTGTCGGGCTCTACTGGGCCCTGTCGCGCTCTGTCGGGCTCTACTGGGCCCTGTCGGGCCCTGTCGGGCCCTGTCGGGCTCTGTCGGGCTCTGTCGGGCTCTGTCGGGCTCTACTGGGCTCTACTGGGCTCTGTCGGGCTCTACTGGGCTCTGTCGGGCTCTGTCGGGCTCTGTCGGGCTCTGTCGGGCCCTGTCGGGCTCTGTCGGGCTCTGTCGTGCCCTGTCGGGCTCTGTCGGGCTCTGTCGGGCTCTATTGGGCTCTGTCGGGCTCTGTCGGGTTCTGTCGGGCTCTGTCGGGCTCTACTGGGCTCTGTCGGGCTCTACTGGACCCTGTCGGGCCCTGTTGGGCTCTGTCGGGCTCTGTCGGGCTCTGTCGGGCTCTGTCGGGCTCTACTGGGCCCTGTCGGGCCCTGTCGGGCCCTGTCGGGCTCTGTCGGGCTCTACTGGGCTCTGTCGGGCTCTACTGGGCTCTGTCGGTCTCTACTGGGCTCTACTGTTCCCTGTCGGGCCCTGTCGGGCTCTGTCGGGCTCTGTCGGGCTCTGTCGGGCCCCGTCGGGCTCTGTCGGGCTCTGTCGGGCTCTGTCAGGCCCTGTCGGGCTCTTTTGGGCTCTACTGGGCCCTGTCGGGCCCTGTCGGGCTCTGTCGGGCTCTGTCGGGCTCTGTCGGGCTCTACTGGGCTCTACTGTTCCCTGTCGGTCCCTGTCGGTCCCTCTCGGGCTCTGTCGGGCTCTGTCGGGCTCTGTCGGGCTCTACTGGGCTCTGTCGGGCTCTGTCGGGTTCTGTCGGGCTCTGTCGGGCTCTGTCGGGCTCTGTCGGGCTCTACTGGGCTCTACTGGGCTCTGTCGGGCTCTGTCGGGCTCTACTGGGCTCTGTCGGGCCCTGTCGGGCCCTGTCGGGCTCTGTCGGGCTCTACTGGGCCCTGTCGGGCCCTGTCGGGCTCTGTCGGGCTCTGTCGGGCTCTGTCGGGCTCTGTCGGGCTCTACTGGGCTAAACTGGGCTCTGTCGGCCTCTGTCGGGCCCTGTCGGTCTCTGTCGGGCCCTGTCGGGCCCTGTCGGGCCCTGTCGGGCTCTGTCGGGCTCTGTCGGGCTCTGTCGGGCTCTACTGGGCCCTGTCGGGCCCTGTCGGGCCCTGTCGGGCTCTGTCGGCCTCTACTGGGCCCTGTCGGGCCCTGTCGGGACCTGTCGGGCTCTGTCGGGCTCTGTCGGGCTCTACTGGGCTCTGTCGGGCTCTGTCGGGTTCTGTCAGGCTCTGTCGGGCTCTGTTGGGCTCTGTCGGGCTCTTCTGGGCTCTACTGTTCCCTGTCGGGCCCTGTCGGGCCCTGTCGGGCTCTGTCGGGCTCTACTGGGCTCTGTCGGGCTCTACTGGGCCCTGTCGGGCTCTGTCGGGCTCTGTCGGGCTCTGTCGGGCTCTGTCGGGCTCTACTGAGCCCTGTCGGGCCCTGTCGGGCTCTGTCGGGCTCTACTGGGCCCTGTCGGGCCCTGTCGGGCCCTGTCGGGCTCTGTCGGGCTCTGTCGGGCTCTGTCGGGCTCTACTGGGCTCTGTCGGGCTCTGTCGGGCTCTGTCGGGCTCTTCTGGGCCCTGTCGGGCCCTGTCGGGCCCTATCGGGCTCTGTCGGGCTCTGTCGGGCTCTACTGGGCCCTGTCGGGCCCTGTCGGGCTCTGTCGGGCTCTGTCGGGCTCTGTCGGGTTCTGTCGGGCTCTGTCGGGCCCTGTCGGGCTCTGTCGGGCTCTGTCGGGCTCTGTCGGGCTCTACTGGGCTCTGTCGGGCTCTGTCGGGCTCTGTCGGGCTCTACTGGGCTCTACTGGGCTCTGTCGGGCTCTGTCGGGCTCTACTGGGCCCTGTCGGGCCCTGTCGGGCCCTGTCAAGCTCTGTCGGGCTCTGTCGGGCTCTACTGGGCTCTACTGTTCCCTGTCGGGCCCTGTCGGGCTCTGTCGGGCTCTGTCGGGCTCTACTGGACTCTGTCGGGCTCTACTGGGCTCTACTGGGCCCTGTCGGGCTCTGTCGGGCTCTGTCGGGCCCTGTCGGGCTCTACTGAGCCCTGTCGGAACCTGTCGGGCCCTGTCGGGCTCTGTCGGGCTCTACTGGGCCCTGTCGGGCCGTGTCGGGCCCTGTCGGGCTCTGTCGGGCTCTGTCGGGCTCTGTCGGGCTCTACTGGGCCCTGTCGGGCCCTGTCGGGCCCTGTCGGGCTCTATCGGGCTCTGTCGGGCTCTGTCGGGCTCTACTGGGCCCTGTCGGGCCCTGTCGGGTGCTGTCGGGCTCTGTCGGGCTCTGTCGGGATCTGTCGGGCTCTACTGGGCTCTGTCGGGCTCTGTCGGGTTCTGTCGGGCTCTACTGGGCTCTGTCGGGCTCTGTCGGGCTCTGTCGGGCTCTGTCGGGCTCTACTGGGCTAAACTGGGTCCTGTCGGGCCCTGTCGGGCCCTGTCGGGCTCTGTCGGGCTCTGTCGGGCTCTGTCGGGCTCTACTGGGTCCTGTCGGGCCCTGTCGGGCCCTGTCGAGCCCTGTCGGGCTCTGTCGGGCTCTGTCGGGCTCTGTCGGGCTCTGTCGGGCTCTGTCGGGATCTACTGGGCTCTACTGTTCCCTGTCGGGCCCTGTCGGGCCCTGTCGTGCTCTGTCGGGATCTGTCGGGCTCTGTCGGGCTCTACTGGGCTCTGTCGGGCTCTACTGGGCTCTACTGGGCCCTGTCGGGCCCTGTCGGGCTCTGTCGGGCCCTGTCGGGCTCTGTCGAGCTCTACTGGGCTCTACTGGGCCCTGTCGGGCCCTGTCGGGCTCTGTCGGGCTCTGTCGGGCCCTATCGGGCCCTGTCGGGCTCTCTCGGGCTCTGTCGGGCTCTGTCGGGCTCTACTGGGCCCTGTCGGGCCCTGTCGGGCCCTGTCGGGCTCTCTCGGGCTCTGTCGGGCCCTGTCGGGCTCTACTGGGCTCTACTGTTCCCTGTCGGGCCCTGTCGGGCCCTGTTGGGCTCTGTCGGGCTCTGTCGGGCTCTGTCGGGCCCCGTCGGGCCCTGTCGGGCCCTGTCGGGCTCTGTCGGGCCCTGTCGGGCTCTGTCGGGCTCTGTCGGGCTCTGTCGGGCTCTACTGGGCCCTGTCGGGCCCTGTCGGGCTCTGTCGGGCTCTGTCGGGCTCTGTCGGGCTCTATCGGGCTCTGTCGGGCTCTACTGGGCTCTACTGTTCCCTGTCGGGCCCTGTCGGGCTCTGTCGGGCTCTGTCGGGCTCTGTCGGGCTCTGTCGGGCTCCACTGGGCCCTGTCGGGCCCTGTCGGGCCCTGTCGGGCTCTGTCGGGCTCTGTCGGGCTCTGTCGGGCTCTACTGGGCCCTGTCGGGCCCTGTCGGGCCCTGTCGGGCTCTGTCGGGCTCTGTCGGGCTCTGTCGGGCTCTACTGGGCTCTGTCGGGCCCTGTCGGGCCCTGTCGGGCCCTGTCGGGCTCTGTCGGGCTCTGTCGGGCCCTGTCGGGCTCTGTCGGGCTCTGTCGGGCTCTACTGGGCTCTACTGTTCCCTGTCGGGCCCTGTCGGGCCCTGTCGGGCTCTGTCGGGCTCTGTCGGGCTCTACTGGGCTCTGTCGGGCTCTACTGGGCTCTGTCGGGCTCTACTGGGCTCTACTGGGCCCTGTCGGGCCCTGTCGGGCTCTGTCGGGTTCTGTCGGGCTCTGTCGGGCTGTGTCGGGCTCTGTCGGGCTCTACTGGGCTCTACTGGGCTCTGTCGGGCTCTGTCGGGCTCTGTCGGGCACTGTCGGACTCTACTGGGCCCTGTCGGGCCCTGTCGGGCTCTGTCGGGCTCTGTCGGGCTCTGTCGGGCTCTACTGGGCCCTGTCGGGCCCTGTCGGGCTCTGTCGGGCTCTGTCGGGCTCTGTCAGGCTCTACTGGGCTCTACTGGGCTCTGTCGGGCTCTGTCGGGTTCTGTCGGGCTCTGTTGGGCTCTGTCGGGCTCTGTCGGGCCCTGTCGGGCTCTGTCGGGCTCTGTCGGGCCCTGTCGGGCCCTGTCGGGCTCTGTCGGGCCCTGTCGGGCCCTGTCGGGCTCTGTCGGGTTCTGTCGGGCCCTGTCGGGCTCTGTCGGTCTCTACTGGGCCCTGTCGGGCCCTGTCGGGCCCTGTCGGGCTCTGTCGGGCTCTGTCGGGCTCTGTCGGGCTCTACTGGGCTCTGTTGGGCCCTGTCGGGCTCTGTCGGGCCCTGTCGGGCCCTGTCGGGCCCTGTCGGGCTCTGTCGGGCTCTGTCGGGCTCTACTGGGCTCTGTCGGGCTGTGTCGGGCTCTGTCGGGCTCTACTGGGCCCTGTCGGGCTCTGTCGGGCTCTGTCGGGCCCTGTCGGGCCCTGTCGGGCTCTGTCGGGCTCTGTCGGGCTCTACTGGGCTCTGTCGGGCTCTGTCGGGCTCTGTCGGGCTCTGTCGGGCTCTACTGGGCCCTGTCGCGCTCTGTCGGGCTCTACTGGGCCCTGTCGGGCCCTGTCGGGCCCTGTCGGGCTCTGTCGGGCTCTGTCGGGCTCTGTCGGGCTCTACTGGGCTCTACTGGGCTCTGTCGGGCTCTACTGGTCTCTGTCGGGCTCTGTCGGGCTCTGTCGGGTTCTGTCGGGCCCTGTCGGGCTCTGTCGGGCTCTGTCGTGCCCTGTCGGGCTCTGTCGGGCTCTGTCGGGCTCTGTCGGGCTCTGTCGGGCCCTGTCGGGTCCTGTCGGGCCCTGTAGGGCTCTGTCGGGCTCTATCGGGCCCTGTCGGGCTCTGTCGGGCTCTGTCGGGCTCTATCGGGCTCTACTGGGCCCTGTCGGGCCCTGTCGGGCCCTGTCGGGCTCTGTCGGGCCCTGTCGGGCTCTGTCGGGCTCTGTCGGGCCCTGTCGGGCC
This sequence comes from Caloenas nicobarica, assembly GCF_036013445.1. Classification (NCBI taxonomy): domain Eukaryota; kingdom Metazoa; phylum Chordata; class Aves; order Columbiformes; family Columbidae; genus Caloenas; species Caloenas nicobarica. The sequence continues at coordinate 3,916 of NW_027017443.1, read as the reverse complement.
CTGTCGTGCTCTGTCGGGCTCTGTCGGGCTCTGTCGGGCTCTACTGGGCTCTACTGGGCTCTGTCGGGCTCTGTCGGGCTCTGTCGGGCTCTACTGGGCCCTGTCGGGCTCTGTCGGGCTCTGTCGGGCCCTGTCGGGCCCTGTCGGGCTCTGTCGGGCACTGTCGGGCTCTACTGGGCCCTGTCGGGCTCTGTCGGGCTCTGTCGGGCTCTGTCGGGCTCTGTCGGGCCCTGTCGGGCTCTGTCGGGCTCTGTCGGGCCCTGTCGGGCTCTGTCGGGCTCTGTCGGGCTCTGTCGGGCTCTACTGGGCTCTGTCGGGCTCTGTCGGGCTCTGTCGGGCTCTACTGGTCCCTGTCGGGCTCTGCCGGGCTCTGTCGGGCCCTGTCGGGCTCTGTCGGGCTCTGTCGGGCCCTGTCGGGCCCTGTCGGGCTCTGTCGGGCTCTGTCGGGCTCTGTCGGGCTCTACTGGGCTCTGTCGGGCTCTACTGGGCCCTGTCGGGTTCTGTCGGGCTCTGTCGGGCTCTGTCGGGCTCTACTGGGCTCTGTCGGGCCCTGTCGGGCCCTGTCGGGCTCTGTCAGGCTCTGTCGGGCCCTGTCGGGCTCTGTCGGGCTCTGTCGGGCTCTGTCGGGCTCTACTGGGCTCTGTCGTGCTCTGTCGGGCTCTGTCGGGCTCTACTGGGCTCTGTCGGGCTCTGTCGGGCTCTGTCGGGCTCTGTCGGGCTCTGTCGGGCTCTACTGGGCTCTACTGGGCTCTGTCGGGCTCTGTCGGGATCTACTGGGCCCTGTCGGGCTCTGTCGGGCCCTGTCGGGCCCTGTCGGGCTCTGTCGGGCTCTGTCGGGCTCTGTCGGGTTCTGTCGGGCTCTGTCGGGCTCTGTCGGGCTCTTCTGGGCCCTGTCGGGCCCTGTCGGGCTCTGTCGGGCTCTGTCGGGCTCTGTCGGGCTCTACTGGGCCCTGTCGGGCCCTGTCGGGCCCTGTCGGGCTCTGTCGGGCTCTGTCGGGCTCTGTCGGGCTCTACTGGGCCCTGTCGGGCTCTGTCGGGTTCTGTCGGGCTCTGTCGGGCTCTGTCGGGCTCTGTCGGGCTCTACTGGGCTCTGTCGGGCCCTGTCGGGCCCTGTCGGGCTCTGTCGGGCCCTGTCGGGCCCTGTCGGGCTCTGTCGGGCTCTGTCGGGCCCTGTCGGGCCCTGTCGGGCTCTGTCGGGCTCTGTCGGGCCCTGTCGGGCTCTGTCGGGCTCTGTCGGGCTCTGTCGGGCTCTGTCGGGCTCTACTGGGCTCTACTGGGCTCTGTCGGGCTCTGTCGGGCTCTACTGGGCCCTGTCGGGCCCTGTCGGGCCCTGACGGGCCCTGTCGGGCTCTACTGGGCCCAGTCGGGCTCTGTCGGGCTCTGTCTGGCTCTGCCGGGCCCTGTCGGGCTCTGTCGGGCTCTGTTGTGCCCTGTCGGGCTCTGTCGGGCTCTGTCGGGCCCTGTCGGGCTCTACTGGGCTCTACTGGGCTCTGTCGGGCTCTGTCGGGCTCTGTCGGGCACTGTCGGACTCTACTGGGCCCTGTCGGGCCCTGTCGGGCTCTGTCGGGCTCTGTCGGGCTCTGTCGGGCTCTACTGGGCCCTGTCGGGCCCTGTCGGGCTCTGTCGGGCTCTGTCGGGCTCTGTCAGGCTCTACTGGGCTCTACTGGGCTCTGTCGGGCTCTGTCGGGTTCTGTCGGGCTCTGTTGGGCTCTGTCGGGCTCTGTCGGGCCCTGTCGGGCTCTGTCGGGCTCTGTCGTGCCCTGTTGGGCTCTGTCGGGCTCTGTCGGGCCCTGTCGGGCCCTGTCGGGCTCTGTCGGGCTCTGTCGGGCCCTGTCGGGCTCTGTCGGGCTCTGTCGGGCTCTACTGGGCCCTGTCGGGCCCTGTCGGGCTCTGTCGGGCTCTGTCGGGCTCTGTCGGGCTCTACTGGGCTCTGTTGGGCCCTGTCGGGCTCTGTCGGGCTCTGTCGGGCCCTGTCGGGCCCTGTCGGGCCCTGTCGGGCTCTGTCGGGCTCTGTCGGGCTCTACTGGGCTCTGTCGGGCTCTGTCGGGCTCTGTCGGGCTCTACTGGGCCCTGTCGGGCTCTGTCGGGCTCTGTCGGGCCCTGTCGGGCCCTGTCGGGCTCTGTCGGGCTCTGTCGGGCTCTACTGGGCTCTGTCGGGCTCTGTCGGGCTCTGTCGGGCTCTACTGGGCCCTGTCGCGCTCTGTCGGGCTCTACTGGGCCCTGTCGGGCCCTGTCGGGCCCTGTCGGGCTCTGTCGGGCTCTGTCGGGCTCTGTCGGGCTCTACTGGGCTCTACTGGGCTCTGTCGGGCTCTACTGGGCTCTGTCGGGCTCTATCGGGCCCTGTCGGGCTCTGTCGGGCTCTGTCGGGCTCTATCGGGCTCTACTGGGCCCTGTCGGGCCCTGTCGGGCCCTGTCGGGCTCTGTCGGGCCCTGTCGGGCTCTGTCGGGCTCTGTCGGGCCCTGTCGGGCCCTGTCGTGCTCTGTCGGGCTCTGTCGGGCTCTGTCGGGCTCTACTGGGCTCTACTGGGCTCTGTCGGGCTCTGTCGGGCTCTGTCGGGCTCTACTGGGCCCTGTCGGGCTCTGTCGGGCTCTGTCGGGCCCTGTCGGGCCCTGTCGGGCTCTGTCGGGCACTGTCGGGCTCTACTGGGCCCTGTCGGGCTCTGTCGGGCTCTGTCGGGCTCTGTCGGGCTCTGTCGGGCCCTGTCGGGCTCTGTCGGGCTCTGTCGGGCCCTGTCGGGCTCTGTCGGGCTCTGTCGGGCTCTGTCGGGCTCTACTGGGCTCTGTCGGGCTCTGTCGGGCTCTGTCGGGCTCTACTGGTCCCTGTCGGGCTCTGCCGGGCTCTGTCGGGCCCTGTCGGGCTCTGTCGGGCTCTGTCGGGCCCTGTCGGGCCCTGTCGGGCTCTGTCGGGCTCTGTCGGGCTCTGTCGGGCTCTACTGGGCTCTGTCGGGCTCTACTGGGCCCTGTCGGGTTCTGTCGGGCTCTGTCGGGTTCTGTCGGGCTCTACTGGGCTCTGTCGGGCCCTGTCGGGCCCTGTCGGGCTCTGTCAGGCTCTGTCGGGCCCTGTCGGGCTCTGTCGGGCTCTGTCGGGCTCTGTCGGGCTCTACTGGGCTCTGTCGTGCTCTGTCGGGCTCTGTCGGGCTCTACTGGGCTCTGTCGGGCTCTGTCGGGCTCTGTCGGGCTCTGTCGGGCTCTGTCGGGCTCTACTGGGCTCTACTGGGCTCTGTCGGGCTCTGTCGGGCTCTACTGGGCCCTGTCGGGCTCTGTCGGGCCCTGTCGGGCCCTGTCGGGCTCTGTCGGGCTCTGTCGGGCTCTGTCGGGTTCTGTCGGGCTCTGTCGGGCTCTGTCGGGCTCTTCTGGGCCCTGTCGGGCCCTGTCGGGCTCTGTCGGGCTCTGTCGGGCTCTGTCGGGCTCTACTGGGCCCTGTCGGGCCCTGTCGGGCCCTGTCGGGCTCTGTCGGGCTCTGTCGGGCTCTGTCGGGCTCTACTGGGCCCTGTCGGGCTCTGTCGGGTTCTGTTGGGCTCTGTCGGGCTCTGTCGGGCTCTGTCGGGCTCTACTGGGCTCTGTCGGGCCCTGTCGGGCCCTGTCGGGCTCTGTCGGGCCCTGTCGGGCCCTGTCGGGCTCTGTCGGGCTCTGTCGGGCCCTGTCGGGCCCTGTCGGGCTCTGTCGGGCTCTGTCGGGCCCTGTCGGGCTCTGTCGGGCTCTGTCGGGCTCTGTCGGGCTCTGTCGGGCTCTGTCGGGCTCTACTGGGCTCTACTGGGCTCTGTCGGGCTCTGTCGGGCTCTACTGGGCCCTGTCGGGCCCTGTCGGGCCCTGACGGGCCCTGTCGGGCTCTACTGGGCCCAGTCGGGCTCTGTCGGGCTCTGTCTGGATCTGCCGGGCCCTGTCGGGCTCTGTCGGGCTCTGTTGTGCCCTGTCG